>NW_004524595.1:898605-902233 GCF_000260255.1 Octodon degus | reverse complement strand
CGTAGAGGTCTGCTTCCTGCTGTCCCATCCCTATCTCTTCCCAAGGCTCTCCCCCTAGTGTCCCTGCTTGAAGATGGGAACAATAGATCTAGAATGCAGGGTGCAAAAAGCTGCCCTCCTATACCCCACACAATCCCAGACAAGGGAGCCCACACCTGTAGAATGGCACTGACTGGACATCCTGAGGCCACGCAGGGAACCTTGTCAAGCTGCAGGAATCCATCAGAAAAGCCCAAGCTGGATTCCCAGGCAGAGCCCAGAGAGCAGCCGCGCAGCCGCTGCCCACACACAGGGCCCTGGATGCACACACTTACTTTATGTATGTGTTGGCGTTTCCATCAGGGAAAACATACGGGTGCTTCTTCCGGAAGACGTGTCCCACGCGGCTGCAGGGGACAATCTCTAGGCTGCCGCCACACATCCACACGCGGAAGGAGATTTCTGTAAGACAGCCACCGTATGGGCTTTGAGGCACCGGGTGGCAGGCACACCCGGCCAGAGCACTAAGGGTGGCTGAGAGCAGATTGTATGATGCCCCTCTGGCAGGGAGCACATTGGCAAACGGGGCGACGGTGCTCACGATACCGAGGTGGTACCAGGTAATGCAGGGCGAGGGTCTGGCACATTAGCATAGACTCAGTGTTCAGCATGGCTGGGAAGAAGACTTCTGGGGGTGTTTTTGCCTGGAAAAGGAGAGTCTTGGGGGCAACACGAGCTGCTAAAGTGCATGAAGACAGTTTTGATCTGGAAGACAAAGAGTCACTTCTTATCACTGCGGATGGTAAAGGAGTTCCATGTAAGGTCAAGGGAGACTTTTCTAAGTCAGACCAGATGTCTGCCATGAGAAGACTTGGGACAGGCTAGGACACTATGTCACAAGGGTACACCCAAGAGCTCCATACCTCCAGAAGACATCTGAAGAAGGCGCTCACGGACACTCCTTCCATGCCCTGGACAAGAGTACCCTGAACTGCCCACGAGGAGATCTGAGCAGTCACCAAAAACTGAGAGCATCTGAGAAAAATGCAGGAAGCTGCAAAGCTCTCTCCAGGGGTGCTCCTGGGGTACGGGTTGTGCACACAACCCATTTCTCCCTGGATGGTTGTGCTGTGGGGGCCTCAGAGCGATGGGTGGGTTACAGTTAGCAGACCCAGCTGTGCCTTGTGTATTTCTCCCCACAGGGGATTCCTCAGAGGCAGGCACCAAGCAAGCCTCTGCCCCAGCAGGAAGCAGTGGCATACTGAAAGGACAGGGAAGCGTTTCATCTCCATCACTATTCAGAACCGCCAGTGTATGGTGGTATTTTTTTAAAATGCAGAATGATCATTAGACAGTTGTATTACTGCTTTGAAATTCTCTACAGATAATATAGAGACTTCAAGTCCTCCCCCACCCTCCCCCTGTCTCCACAACCCACTGGGAAGCAAGCCAGGGAGTCAGAGCTGGGAATGAGATGCGAGTGTCCCTGGGCCTCCCCACCCCACTTGCCTGGCTTTCCCCAGCAGCCTTTGTGCTCACTCCTATCCTCCCTGGGCCTCCCCACCATTGGGTCTCTCTCATCAGCAATGTCTCTCTTCCTTCTTTGTCCTGCTTCATTCCAAATCTATAAGCAGGGCCCCACCTTGAATCTTCACTTTGATCCTCACCTGCTCCACTCAGATATCTCAGCCACTCCTCTGAATAAAGTGAAGCACATTCCCAGAAACATGGGGTGGGGGTGGGGCGTGGGTGGAGCAACAGGGAGAACTTGGCCCTGGGCTCAGCAGACCAAAGTTTGCAGAAACCCCCAGCTGTGTCCCTGGAAACCTTCAGCAGGTAAAGGCTTGATTTCCTCCGTGTGTCAAGCAGAAGTCTTGAAAGTGCTCCTCAGGGCTGCCACCACCAAAAGGAACAACTCTTGGGGGGGGGGGGGTTGTCTGAACTCTAACCATGATGGGAAGCTCAGTGGCAGGACTTACACGATGCTTTCTGAAGCCACTTTCTTCATGACTTCGACACTGACATGCACTGCCTACCTTCTTCTACTCTCTACAGCTCACTCCTCTTTCCCATCTTCTGCTGCACCATGGGACACTCTTGAACTTTAGGGACTTAATATCTGAATATGACTCTTCACAAAGGTCCGTGGTTCAAAGTGGGGTAGCACTTGGCTGGGGCTTAGTCTTCTGCCTACAGCTTGTTGTTTATGTGAGCCACAGTGAAAGGAGTGGATCAGCCAAAGGCCCAACATGCACGTCTTATTCCCCAGATGAGCCCCTCTGTCAGAAGGGCCTCTAGTATGAGTGGGACTCAGTCTCAGGATGTCTGCCTTCACTCGAGTGGGAGCCGATCCACTCCTCTGCAGGGCCTGCAAACACACTGTGCTCCACTTCCTGAAAAGGAAGCTCCTCTAATCCACCCCACCAGACACGTGAGGCTTGCTTACTAGCTATAAATGGCTCTCTGTGCCAGCCTTCCTCTAAAGATATGCCTGTGCGTTAGCCACCATATCTTTCTAGCCATGTATTCAAATGAGACATATGTCCCACATCATTTGCAAAGCAAATCCTTCCAACTTGGGCTTCAGCTTACCTCCCAAACCCTGAAAGATGGTGCTCTCTGTGTTGCTTTTGTCCAGTGTTTTGCTTCTGTCTGAATCCACTGACCCCCCCTTGCCTCTGTCACAGTCCTGGCACAGGACCCCCTGCTGTCACCTGGCCTGGCTCTTTTCCATCTTCCTTTGCTATCCCGGCCTTCTTCTCCTTCACCCTGAGGCTTTGTCTGTGAATAACTTCCTGACACCACTTCCTCCCTTGACTCCAGGGTTTCCCTCCATGCTGAGGACTTGGACTTCCCTTGGTTCAGCAGCCCCACTGCTCACAGGCTGCCAGTGCCCAGTGACTTGGCAGGAAGGGGGTAAAAAGGGAAGCCTGTCTGAACTCCAAAAGCCAGGCTTTTGCCTCAGCAAGACCATCCACAACTGTCCAGTGCAGCTGTGGCTGCAAAGACACTGATTCATAGGAGCTTACCACTAACACAAGTGACAAATGAATAACTTGCATTTCCACCTTCTGAGCCGACTCCCCCAGCACTGCAGAAGGGCTGAGTTGTCCTTCAGGTCAGCTGCTCTCTGCCAGGAGTCTGCATCCCGGAGGAGGTAAATGTGTCGACTTTGGAGTGCAGGCGGTCATACTCAAACATCTGGGAGGCACGTGGCCTGACACGGATCACCGTGCTGTCACTAGAGTCAAGAGGCAGTGTGGGGGACGCAGCCTGGAGTTTTCCAATTACTGTAGTTATTTATAGGCAGTACAACGGAGAATATGGCAAACCCAGCATATAGGGCTGCCTGGCCCTTATCTGTGCCCCTGACTTCAGGAGAGAGATGCGCATCCTCCCAGGCTGGCAAGCAGAGTCGCTGGTTGGCACAGTTCTGCTAAAGCTTTGGAAGTCTGTTAATCCCTGCTCTTCCTGCAAGGAGGCCAGGACAAGTGCCTTAGGAATAGTGTGTGTACATATTTTTTTTTTCCTTTCCTTCCTTCTTTTCTCCTTTCCCTCATCCCAGTTGTTCTTTCCCTTTGAACAGTTTCTTTCTCTTTCACAGTTATTTATTGTTCCTTTCAGATCCTCTTTACTTGTTCAGGTTCTT
>NW_004524595.1:850853-897898 GCF_000260255.1 Octodon degus | reverse complement strand
CTCGTAGTGATCCTCCTGTTTCAGCCTCTCAAGTGCTAGGATTCCAGGCACCCAACACCACACCCAGTCTCAATCGCCATCTCAGCGCGCCCTTGGGACAGGGCCAGCATGGCAAACTGGGGATTGAACCCCGATCCCTGTGTATCCCTAAGCAGGCACTTTAATCCGCTGAGCTATCTGGCCAGCCCTGGTATTGACTTCTTAATGATAGCCATTCTAACTGGGATGTAGAGTAGATCTATTACATGTATCCTGTGTTATATAAATTGGCGTTTACTAGGACATCTACTCCAAAATGCATGTGTTAGAAAATTGATCCCCAGAACAGCATTGTCCATAAGTGAGTCCTCTTAAGAGGTGATTAGGTCCTGACACAAGAGAGTTTGGATAACTGTACAGATTACTACTGGTCTATTGAAAGGAATACTTAATGCTTAAAATATTTAAAACAACTTTTTGACCATTTTGGACCAATTTTGCATGTTTGTATCTAATAATCTGAACAACTAACTTGAAAACAACTATAGGTCATATAACAACCATTGTTGTATCCCTATCATTTTGTTTAGTAAAATTCTGTATTGTTTGTAATTTTTTAAACTTTAAAATTCTCATTAAAGGAATAAACAGACATTGTGGACAGCGGGGTGAGGCAGCTGAGCCCTGCACCCCATCTACGACCCTGAAGCATCATCATTTCATCAGCGAAGGAAGAGGGAGCCAGAGGCCTTGAGAGGGGAGTGTGAGGGAGGGTCTTGCTGAGCCAGCACCCACGTCATCTCCCTGGTCAGGAACGTCACACAAACCGGAAGTACACTCTGCATTCTGGGCAGGGAGATGTGTGACTCTCTACCTCGCTGGGAGGACCAGATGGTCTTCTTTGACCTTCAGATTACTACTTGGAAGCAAACTGCCCTCCTGCCCTCCATTCTCATCCATTTTTCTTCTGCCTCATCAACCCATCAGTCCTCCCAGGGGCCTCACACCTCCCCTGAACAAATGCCTTCTTGCTGAGCCCAAGAATGGCTGACAGGAATTCACGGCCCAGGAGGCCACTTTCCCCCCAGAAAGCCCACCATGGCCATTCATGTGCCCCATTCACTGGACAGGCCAAGGTTCTAACTTGGGTTTTGTAGCCTGGCTTTTAACCAAGGCAAAGGGCAGCATTCCACGCAGAGACTGCTCCATGGCATCTGTTTTACCCTGAGCCTCACACAGTATTTATACGTGCATACTGTCTGCATGGTAGCATCTGTTCTCCCTGCCCGAGTTTAAGCTCACTGAGGACGATGGGATTGGAGAGGATGGTGGTGACTGAAAGAGACAGACTCGCCTATGGTGATTTGGTGAATGCTAAGTGTACACCTGTGCACGTGCAATGGTAATTCTTAAATTCTCAGGGCTCACTGTGCCAGGCAATAACCTCTGTGCTACGGCTAGGACGTCTACTCCAAGTGCATGTGTTAGAAAATTGATCCCCAGAGCAGCATGGTCCAGAAGTGAGTCCTCTTAAGGGGCAATTAGGTGCTGAAGACCCTGCCCTCATGAAGGGATTGTGAGTATCTCAGGAGTGGGTGAGACAGCACTGCAGTGGGCTCCTGATAAAGAGTGAGTTCATGGTCCTCTCACCCTCTGATGCGTGTTCTCTTGGCCTTCCACCTTCTACCACAGGATGATATAGTAAGAAGTACTTGCCACATCCGGGTTCTTGACCTTGGACTTCACAGCCTCCAGAACTGTAAGAAATAAATCTCTGCTCTTTATATCTTAGTCTGGCACTCCCTTACAGTAGCACATGGTCGGCAAAGGCATTCTGCTCTTATTCCTTGATGAATGCAGGAACTTGTCTAGAGATAATCTTACTGGTCCACAAATGTTAGACGTGAATCTGTGAATATTCATTTCACCCACATCTGGGGCAATCAAGGCTGAATACAGGATGCTGTTTCTGGACAATTATTAGTCACAGGCACACCATGGTCATCACTGACTAGATGGCTGACTACAAATGTCAAAGTGACACCTGTTTCTACCAGAGTCCCCTGTGATGAAACTCAGTTATACCTGGGGAGTTCAGGGAGCAGCAGCAGAGGTGTCCCTGAGGGATGGCACCTGGGTATGGATTTAGCAGGGCAGCTCCAACAGGAACAGAACCCTGGGCAGCTTTTCTTACTCTCTCCGTCAAAGAGAAAGGTGATATTTCATCTGACTGGGTGTTCTTCCTAGATAAGGCCCCTTCCCTAGGCCTGAGCACAGAAAACACAGGCTAAAAGGAGGTGGAGTAAGCCATCCTGGCAGGTTAGACATTATTGTCCTTTATGGGACACCGTTGCCACCCAGGTTGTGAAGGAAGGCAGCCAGCCCGACCAGAGCAGAGGGACCTGCATTGGGTGACTGTCTCTCATAGCCTTGCGACTTAGGATGTCATCATTTCCTGGAGCTGCCGTAAGAACTGCCACCAACTTTGAATGACTGGAGTCCTCTGCTCAGGTCTCACGAGTGCAATCCAAGTGTCCTCGGGACTGGCCACGCTCCCTTCCAGAAGCTCGGTTTGTTTGCACAGAACCGAGTTCTCAGAGAAGCAGGACTGAGGCTCCATTTTCTTGGCTGGCCCCTTTCTGTGACTTGGGTGTTGCCACCTCCATTTTCAAACCAGCAGTGATGGACAGCTCAAGTCCTTCTTTGAGCTCTTCAGATCTTTGACTTGCACGACTTTTCTGCTGCTTCCAGCTGGAGCAAGTTCTACTTTTAAGGACTAGACCTCTTTGTGTAACATCTTAACCTGGGGCCATTGATTAGTGACCTTAATTATATCACTTGAATCCCTTTTGCCAAGTAAGGTGACATCTTGACAGGTCGACAGGTGCTAGGGGTTGGATGTGGGTGCCTTGCGGGGAGGATTCACCCTACCACAGATACCACTGTCTCTTACTTACTACTTGGAAATAGGCTTAATGAGGTGAAGTGACTTCTGCGGATGAGGAAGTTAGCGGTTACTCTGGGATTCAAACTTAGTCCTGTCTGATTCGACAGCCCACGCTCTTCTTCTAGCACTCACGGCCCAATCCTAGAATAGGCTGGCGCCCTAGACAACATGCTGGGGCTGGTGGGTGGTGGGGAGTCCTTTCTGGGATCCACCCCCTCCCTTGCTTTTCAGCATCATCTTCGTGCTTGCTGTGTCTCGGTAACTCCCCATTCTAAATTCAGGAATCCCACATTCTCCTTACTTATGTGTGGTAAGGTCCCCTTTACTGGAAATATGCCCCCCAACACATACTTCTTATTGGGCATCCGATTCCTTTTATCTCTAAAGAACAAAAGCTAAAGGTAAGATGGAGCTCAAAGTAGACCTATTACACGTATCCTGTGTTATGTAAATTGGCGTTTAAACATCCAATTTTAATGCAAATGAACTGAAAAAAAAGCCTAAAAGCCACATTTCCCTAATGCCTGCTCATATCCTAAACTGTGGATATAATTATCAAAACTACTCAGCTCCTCTCAGAGACACCAGGGTCATGGTGCAAGGTGCAAGAGGAGGATGGCTGAGGCAGAGCAGGCTTCCCTGTGGCCGTGCGGCCGGCTCATCAGCAGCTGCTTCTAACTGATAAAAAACAAGGCGGGGTGGGGTAAACGCAGCCTCCAATTGAGCATGGGGGTCACTGTCGCCCTGGCCAATAATCTCTTGTATTCCTGTGCTATAAAATTAAGCCAACCCAACATACACGAGTACATCACATACACATTCTATTTCTTAGAAGGGAAAGAGGCTGCTGCCTGCGGTTACTATTCTCATATTTAAAGGGAACACTTAAACGTGGATCTATTTACTGCAATGAAACCTACTTTAAATGGCACCTCATAGATCGGATAGCCAGCCCTGCATATCTATGTGTTCTTCACCCACAGGTTAGATGAGCCATGGCTTATTATTGCAGTGAAAATATTTTAAAAACGGCATCTATGTTGAACATATACTAGACTGCTTGGCTGTCATTTCCCCCTAAGCCACATAGCACAACCACTATTTACACAGCGTTTACATTGTATTAAGTATATAAGTAATTGAGAGGTTAAAGCATATGAGGTTGTATGTAGGACACATGTTAATGTTGTGTCATTTTAGATAAGGGATTTGAGTCTCCACAGATTGGTACAGGGGTGGCCCTGGAACCAATTCCCCATGATACCAACCCTGAATTCCCTTCCCTTTTGGGGTTTTTTTTTTTTTTTTTTTCAGAACCGGGGATTGAACTCAGACCCTTGCGTTTGCCAAGGAAGCGCTTATTCTACTGAGCCATCTCCCCGGCCCCTCATTCTACTTTTGATGAGCACTTTCAATTGTCCTGAGTTTCAAGAATGTGCAGCCGGATGCATGTCTTTGTCTTTAGCTCTAGGGTGAGCAAGAAGCAAGACAGGGTGGCAGGCACAGGTGAAGAAAACCTGGCATTGAGTGGCACAGAGTGAGGTAAGGGTTGGGCAAAAGAGAGGGCAGGGAAGGTGTCCGAGTTCCAGAGGAGGGCTTCTGCAGGGAAATCTGCATTCAGCCCCAGGAAGGCTCAGGTCACTGTAGAAGGTGAGGCACAATCTGAGACGTGCAGGAGCTGTCTCCAATGCCTCTGGTAAGGTTGCAGGAAGGAGAGAGTGACCAGGCTGAAGAAGTAGCAAGGACCTAAGAATGACTCAGGGGAGGACCCGGGCTTCCTCCTCAGGATAGGAGGGGGCTGCTGTGGACTTACTTAGCCCAGGAGGTTTGCCTTCCAGGAGGTGCACTTTGGCAAGAGTGCCGGAAGTGGGACAGGCAGAAAGGGGGTAGAGGACCCTGTGAAGGACTGGCAGGTAGGGCAAGAAGGGTGTGAGGGGTGGGAGGGGAGGTGCGTCTTTAGGATGTGGCAACCTGGGGGCTCTGCTGCCATCCCCTGGAGCCAGGATTCCTTTGTCCCAACTGGCGGCTTCCTTCAGTGTTGGCATCACTCACACACCCCGCCCCAAGCCCTAGCCATCACGCAGACCACTGTCAAATCCCCTCCTTCACCCTTGCAGGGGCCTTCTTCTCCCCACCTGCAGAGGTCGCCCTCACCACGTGGGGTATCCACCATTGGAAATGCACTGCCTTATCTGGCATATTGAATACTAAATAAATAATAATCCAGGACAGGCTTTTGAAGTGCTGTTAGCTGACACAACATAATAGAATGTTGGGGTGTGAGAAACAGTGTCTCCTGCGATGGATTCTGCAGTCTTTTTTGTGTGTACATGTGGTTTAAAAATTTTTGTGGTGGATTATAGAATGTCTCTCCCATACCTCCCTGGGACTCCTTTCCAACTTCTCTATTCAAATCAGCCCTGTTAGTGCCAAATGACTCTGAAGCTGGCTAATGAGATTGCTTCTTGGTTTGAGCAGATGTGTGTTAACATCGCTGTAAAGCAAAGGTGCTGGTATGTTGGGCCAGAATGTGCTATCGTTGGATGACACCTGCATGCACGTGCCACTGCCAGGTGGAAGGACTGTGCTCACCTTGAGTGGATTAAGAAGGCCGATTGAACCCTAGCACACAAGCTGGAGGAAGCTAGCTTCAACATAGGGGATGTTTCTAACAACGCCACCAAAAGTTTTCAATGTGGAATGCTTAACTGAGAAATAGAGAATGCACCATTACATACAGTGCTGAAGCTGACTGGTTGGCTGGTGTCTATCAGGAATGCTGCGGGGAGGACCCACGCCACAGGGAGGATCCATGCCACAGGGAGGACCCATGCCATAGGGATGAAGGCCGGCACTCATCACAGGCGAAGGGTACCATGAGCATCAGGAAGTACAACCAGTTCTGCCCTTAAGAGAGAAATCTCTGTCCCACCAAGAAGGGCAAGTATCCCTCTGGCTCCAGGTTCTCCTGGGCTGGTACAGGAAGTCCCAGCCTTGAACTCCACACCGACACACAAGGACTTCGTATTCCCGGAGGCCAGCAGGGATGGGGTCTCATGAGAGGCTTGGCAGGAGGGTGCTGGGGTTTCCTGTTTAATTTGCTGCACTTCAGTCCTGTCCTCGGCTGGCAAGGGGCCAGCTCTTCTGATGGATTTCTCTACACTGCCCAGTTTGGGAGAACAGATGCTATGGGTTAGGCCAGAAGCCATAAATTTCTGGGAAATAACTCTTAGTGACTGAAGAAGCAAGCCATAAAACACTCTGAGGGCAGGGACGGGGGACAACAGCGGCAGCAGGCAACGCCAGGGATTATTTCTAAGTGCCAGCGCGGACTCAATGAGTCGATCTCTTGGCTCCCATGCAGTTCCAGACCGATGCCAACACACTCCCCATGGCTGAGAGAAGGGCGTGGGCACACGGCGACTCTCAGCTATTACTGTGCACCTCGTGTGGCAGGTGCCGTGGGCACTAAGAGAAGGAGGTAGCCACAGAGGAAACCACCACACCCCTCTCCTCATGCAGCCGGCATTCTAGTGATCTTTTAGGTCTCATCTGCTGGGAGAAAACTCACACTTATTCGCCCCCGTGGTGCCAGGGTTTTCACTACTTCCCCACTCAGTTTCACATCAACCTCAAGAAGGAAGCCTCCAGTTCTTGATTCCAAATTTACAACATGTTTTTTTTCTTGTTTTCTTTTGTGGGACTAGGGCTTGAACTGAGAGCACTGAGCTGTAGATAGCCCTATCCCTTATTTAGTTTTGAGACTGGGTTTTGCTAAGTTACTAAATTCTTTAGGCTGGACTCAGTCTAACATTCCTCCTGCCTCAACTTCCCAGACTACTGAGATTACAGGGGACGGGAGGTGTGCACTACCATGCCTGGCTTGAAGTTACACTTTCAATACATGGGGAAATGAGAGTCACTCAGTGTCATGTTAAGGAATGATACTGCCCCTCCTGATTTTCATTCTTTTTCTCCCCAGACTTGTTCCAATTCCAAATCCCCAAGTTCAGCACTCCTGGTTGAGCCTGCACTGGGCCCCTTGGACTTGGGCTCTTCCTTTAAAAAAAAAAAAAAAATTAATTAAAGTTTTTTTTGCGGAACTGGGGATTGAACTCAGGCCCTTGTGCTCGCCAGGGAAGTGCTTATTCCACTGAGCCAACTCCCCGGCACCTGGGCTCACCCTTGATTTCCCCCTTCTAACTTGTGCATGTTACTTTTTCTCCAAGCAGCCCTGGGTGTGTTTCTGCCTGGGTCTTCAGCGCCTGTGGGAGCGGGCAGCAACGCTCTTGCTACTGTTATCCTCCTACACCACTCCTTTGGCACTGCACCCAGACTTTCCCGGAAGAGTGACTCACTCACTGTCTCCCAGGCCATCATCCGGATATGTGTGACTCTGCTGAGCTGCCAGCTGGGCTCAAGCACACAGCGACCCCTGCCTCAGCCCCCAGGATGGATAGAACAGTGACGGCAAGGATGCACAGGATGAGGACTCACCGAAGTTCTCCCCACCCCAGATGTCCATGTCCACGTCGTATTTGCCCAGGTAATCGAACCAAGATTTGTCAATCACAAAGAGCCCTCCAGCGATGATTGGAGTCCTGTGCATTTGGAAAGAAAGGTGGAAGAAATCCGTTAGAGGGCAGAGAAACTCTCGTACTCAACAACCCTGTGGGTCTAGAATTCACCCCAGTCTTCCATCCCCAGTTTTTGTTCCTCTTCAGAAGGCCGACATATAGTTTACTTACCTAAAGCAAGGTTTTGCTCTCTTCTTGTAAATCTTCTGGCCTCGTAGACAGGCCAACTCACTATCAGCATCCTTCCTGTGACACCCCCCCCCCCCCCCGCCACCAACTTGCTCCTCAGGCTCTGGCCAGGGGCCACTCCATGACTGGGAGCAAAGGCCATGCGAGGAATGACAAGGCAGACCAGGGCTGGGCCAGCACTGACAGCAACACATGGTTTCCTGAAACTAGGCTCACTCCTTTGCTTTCCAGCTTTATCCTCACTGTGGGTTGAATTTTGTCTCCTTTCCCCCAAAATGGTAATGTTAAGAGTTCTAGTTCCAAGGACTTTAGAATGTGACCTTCTTTGGAGACAGGGTCTTATAGAGGAGATCTAGTTAAAACGGGATCATCAGAGTAGGACCTCACCCAACAGGATTGAGGTCTTTAGAAAAAAAGCTAAGTTTCGTTACAGACAGGTGTGTAACAATGATGCAGAAACACACAGGGAAGATGGCCACCTGGAGGTTGAGGAGAAGGCTGAGGATGCCCTCAGGAGGCACCGCCCCTGCCAAAACCTCAGTCTTAGGCCTCTGGCCTCCACAATGGGGAGGCAGGCCTTCTGCTGTGAAGCCGCACAGGCTGAGATGCTTGTCACTGCAGCTGTTGCAAACTCCTACACTCTTAGCTTCATGTTCTTCTGGGCGGCCCCCACCCCTAACCTCCTCTGGCTCTTGGTTACGGGGACAGAGGCTAGAGAAACTGTCAGAAGGAAAATAAGGCAGACAAGACTAGCAGAGCCCAAGCAGAGAGTTCCTTAAGTCTGAGGATGTGTAAAATCACTGGTTGGGGGAGGTTGTGAGCACTCAGGCCCTGGCACCCCATCTTGTAGAGTTTTGTCTCATCCAAGTGTTCAACTGACAGAAAGCCAGTGACAAGCTTGGGTCTAGCTTTCCCACAACAGCCTGCTGCTCCCCAGGGCCTGGCCTCATCCTGGGAAATACTCCTCTCTGATGAGCCGACATTGTACAAGAAGAGAATCTGCCCCAAAGTGCCTTTCAGAGCAGGGACAGAGGGATCCCGGCAGCTATGTCCCCACCTTTGCCCTTGACTTTGCCCACTCCTCTTGGATCTCTGGACAGGTGGCGCTTTCCTCACATCACACCTGCTTCCTGCACTGCCCCTGAGGAGTGGATCCACACTGTATGATGCTAGGCCTAAGAAGAATCTCCTTCCCTTTAGAAATAAAGACCACTGTCCAGGTGCCATCTAGCTCTGATCTTCCTCCCTCTTGGCATCAAAGGCTTCAGGAGGGATGAGGTGCCAGTGTGTGTATGAGACAGAGTTCCAGCCTACAGTAGAGTTCCGTTTGGAACACCGTCATAGCTCTTTCCATCCTCAGTTTGACTTAAGTCAATCCAATAAATATAAGCAAACATGTGGCAGGTACCAGAGACACAAGTGAATGACCTTGAATGATTCTGGACTGTCGTAAGCCACTAGGTGGAGCACTCCCAATCCTGGGGCCTTCTCTGCAGCTCTCCACCATTTCTGCCCCCCCCCCCCCCCGCTACCCACAGTGGACTTGAGCTGGAAGCCCAGGATGTGTTTGGCATTCAGTCTCAGGTAGGACCACAAAGTCACGCACTTGCTGTTGAGCGCAGTCCCCTGAGGGAGATCATTATTCCTATGCCTCACTCTATGCCACATCCTCAAATGAGCCCTGTGCACAGGCAGACACCTTGCCAGCATGCGCAATGGGTCCCAGTAGAACCCGAAAGAGACACAGTGGTGAATGAAGGCAGCCACCCACAGCATGATGCTAGCCTCTCAGATCCTGTATGCCACCATATTCTCACACAGAATAGAGCACATATGGTGGCTACACATAGTGGTGGTGATGTCCTGGTATTGGCCTCTACCTATCAGCTTACAGTGCTCACCTTCTCAGCCTTCCTGGAATGAAGCCCAGTAGCCAAGACATGAGGGCCCTCAGACCTAAGTGGGCATCTTAACTCTCCAGAGTTAGCAGGACTCGCAAGACCTGTATGTGAGTGGACAGTGGAGGCCACCCTCCTCAACACGCACCTCCCCAGGATCCCATTTGCCTAGGTAAAAACCACCATGAAGATGGGACCTTCCTAAAATAAGAGCAGAAGTATTGTTGGCTGCTGTAGGATTGGTTCTCTTTGTCTCTGCACAATCCTCCAAACATCTAATGCAGATCTGTCCCTATACCCTGGGACAGTAGGAAGAACCTGGGGGGCATTACACTTGCCCAGCCCACCCATGCCAACCCTTTCTACTCACCTGATAGGCTCCGTAGGGTCTAGGCGCTGAGCCTTCTGCTCTGGGGAGAGCTGCTCCCACCGGAAGTGGAGGCTCCAGTCAAATCCTATAAAACACGGCATCCACCCAGTCCATTCAGTCTCTCAAGGCACCTGCAAAGCTCCTTTTTCAGAGACCCATGAGCATGTGCAGGTCCCTGGGAAGACAGGCTTCCTCAGACTGGCTAACAGCAAGTCTGCCAAAAGTCCCTCCTAGCTTCCTTCTCTTGTTCTACCTACTCCTGCCTCTCTAAGCATTTCTGCTGGGCAAGTTGGGGAACAGAGGGCAGAGGATAAGAGCGCAGGCATGGGGTCCCAGGCTGAGAAGACGGACAGTTATGGAATGTAGTCCTCAGCAGAGACTTAGGAAAGTACAACAGGGGGGTTTCAAGAGCTCTCAAGATCACCTCAAAGTCTGACTTGGGGTAAGGGCAGAGCTGGGCTCAGGCAGACATGGGAGGGTCTCTAGGAGAGGATGGTGCCAAGGGTGAGGTACAGAACAAACCAGGTCCCCTGTATCCAGGGAATCCTTGCTTTTGTCATCCTCAGGCCCTGCAGTAAGCCCTTTCTCAGAGCTGAGCTTGGGGGCTGATGTGTCCCCCCAGGCTCTGGTCCATCATTTCTCAGTACCAAAGCTGGAGAGAATTTTGCTCCAGGATATAGGGCTGCTGTTGCAGATAAAACACTAAGAGATTCCCATCACCTCCCCCAATTTAAAGAGCTGATAAGAAGGAAAAGAAAATAATGAGAAGAAGGTATCAGCCTCACTCACCCCCTCTGAGCTCTGAGGCTGACTCGATGTAGGTGAAGGTGTCCAGGTTAATGATGTCAATCACAGGGCACACCACCCTCGTGTAGTCCTGTAGAACAAAGACCCTGTGCTTTATCTGTGGGGTCCAGCCTGGCAGGGAGTCAGACAGCTTGGTAGGGTGGTAGGACTAGAGATAGGGCCTAGGACCCTTGCCAAGCACTTGCCTTTCTGCATTACAATTTCATCATTCATGCCATGGGGCACTGGACACATGGCCTCTCTGGTTCTGAGGCTTAAATGCCAAGAACACACTCTAGACTACTAGGGGTTTTGTCAGCCACAGTGGCCACACGAGGATGGAGGGGATGGCTGGGGAGTATTGTACTCAGAGAAAGGGGGATGGGGAAGGGGCTCCAGGTACCCTTCCCCACTGCTGATGGTCAAGGAGGCAGACAGTACAGTCAGCTGGAAGTCCGTAAAAGTAAGCCAAGCATCCATCGTGAGAGCCTCATCCTACGCCTATGGTTCCTAGACAAGTTGACAAATAGCTGTCCCCTGGAGCTCGATACTCACATACCTACCCTAGCCCCAACAGTCCTCCCAGCTCCTGGTCTCAGATCCAACAAGAACAGACCACCCCTAAATGCATTCACTTAGCCCTTCAAAGGGTTTTCTTTTTCTTTTCCCTCTTATTTCTTTTATTCCCTAAATTTCTTATTTCTCTTAACAGATCATCACTTAATCCTCCCCACCAGCTCCACATCAAACTTTACTCTGCCCAACAGCCAGCTCAAGCTCTGCTGCTGCCAGTTCTACAATGGCTCTTTGAATCCACCCCGCCTCGCCTCCATCCACTCATGTGTAGAGTACAGCAATGGGCTTCTACGTTCCTGTCCAGCCTACTCATCACCCTCCCCTTTCACTCTTCCTGTGGCTGCCAACGTGGCCTTTCTGATATGCAACCCAACTGTGCCGTGCAGCTGCTAAGAACTTAGATCACCGCTAAAGCAAGGGACACAGTCCCTCAAATGGCATCCCAGACCCTCACAACCAGGCTTGCTTCCACGTGAGTGAGACCCTGCAGGATCTGAGTGGAGCAAAGGTCATAGGAAGGTAGGCAGGGCGAGGACAGAACGGGATGCATATTGGGTGCTAAGACGCAGTTAAAAAGAAGAGTAAGGCCAGGCATGGGGGTGTCTACCTGTAATTCCAGCTACTTGGGAGGCTGAGATAGGAGGACCACAAACTGAAGGCTAGCCCTGGCGATTTAGCAAGAACTTATACTCTGATTTCTCTTCAGATCGTATAAATCTATTCCTTTTTAGTATGATCTTGCTTCAAAATTTAAAAAGAACAAGAACAAGAAAAAGAGAAAGAGAAAAAAGAAAGAAGGAGCAAATTCTAGTGTTTTTAGCCCAGTAAATCTAGTTTGTAATAATTTATTGCAAAATAGGTAGAAGAGGGGATTTTTAAATGTTTCCAACACAAAGAAATGATAAATACTTCAGGTGACAGAAATACTAATGGCCCTGATTTGATCACTGTTCATTGTATATGGTGCCAACATATCAACAGTACCCTGTGAATATGTACAGTTATTGTGTCAATTTAATTTAAAAAAGACCAGCTTGTATCTTCCTTTCTAGGGCAATCCCTTGCTGCATCCCCCAGGCTACCCCGCCCCCCAAGCATCAAAACCATACAGTGAGCACTTTCAGAATACGCAAGTCAAGTCATCAGTCCCTGGGGGCTTCAAAGGCATTATGTTTTTTTTTTTTTTTTAACCTTCCCAGTGGGGTGAACCTAGCCTGGCCAAGAGTAGTGGAAAGCAGCTGTCACCAAGGAGCCGGTCAGGTGGCTCGCAGGGAACGGAGTAGCCCGAGGAAGCCGACAGGACTCAGGCAGCCCGGATGGATGGCTTTCCCAGCCTGGGCACCAGCCATCCTTGGGCTGACACAGCCTGGAGCCTCTGCTTCTCCTTGAAGCCATTTAATCTCCAGGCTCAATCTGTCCCTTAAATGAGGCTGTCTTTATTTTAAGCTCCAGATTCTCTGAGTGCCTGATGCTGCGTTCACAGACTGAATTTGTCCCTGAGCCTTCTGCACGGGGCTCACGCTGACAGTGACCAGGTGCCTCCAAAAGCCAATCAGGCTGTGCTGAGAGCCGTGTTCATCGTCCGTGCATCGCTGCTGCCGCTGGGGTGTCACAGATGCTTCCTTCACTGTCAGCACCGCACCTGCCCGCCACCGCAATCCCTGTGGGGCTCATCTAGGGCCACTGTCAGCAAGTGTCTGTGTCCCAACAAACACTGCGTCCTCACACAAACATACACAAACATATCCCCAAAAGCGTTCTTGTTGTGACTTTTGAAACATTCTCAAGTTCAGCGACATCCTCATAGGCCTGACGGCGAGTGCTGGGGCCTCTGCGGCTGTACCAAGCTGTTCTGTGGACCCTCATATACTGTAATGAATACTCTACATCAGACTCACTCATTTAGGGGTCTTTCTCGCAAGTTACTAGCCCCAAGGGTGGTCCTCGGGACTCTCAAACGATAATCCTGTTTTGTTATGATTTTTAAAACTCTTCCCTCAATATTTGAAAAATTTAAAATGCAAGAAAAGCTCCAGCTGATTCCTTGGGCCATCGCATTTCTAGAAATTACCCTGGGCTCCACCTCCAGGGCTGCATCAGCCTCCAGGACTCTCCTGTGTCTGTCTCTTCCATCCTGGGGCTGTGTCACAGCCCAGCAGTAGTGAGAGCTCTTTGGGGTCACGTGCTATGTGGAGTCTTGACCTTTGAAAGGGATGCAGGAGAAGTTTCTAGGCCAGGACAGAGCTCTGCCCATGCCTGCATGGGTGGGGCTGGTCCACCGCTGTATCTCTCAGTCCCAGCCCACAGGATTTGGTGGGTGCTGGCTGCACACAGATGGGTCTTTACACTAGGCAGGGGGCCTCCCTGGAGGCTCAGGAGTGAGGGCTCCCAGTACCCAGACCCTTCGGAGGCCTGGTCTACACACCCTGGAGGCTGTACCTTGAGAATCAGATCTCCTGCTAGGCAAGCAGTTACTGGGATCCCCCATGACAGACCCTGGGTTCTACCACCTTCTCTCCTCCCCGATGCAATTCCAAGGTCCTTTCCTTCCCTTACTTGGGGCAATAACAGAGGCTGAATGGGTCACACAGAGGCATCAGTCACCTCAGCTGGTACCCTCTTGTTTCTTCAGTGATTCACATAATTCAACCCCATGGAGAGGCATGCAGTCGCCAGCACCCCAACATCAACCGTGGATGAGACTGGTGGGTGCTACAAGGAGAGTCTACACCCTCAGGAAGGTGGGCAGAGAGTAAATGACCCCAATTTGGGGTACAGACACAGCCTGGTGCTTCTCAGCTGGCTTGGAAAGGAGGAGAGGAGGAAACGGTAGGGACCTTTCAAGGGGTAAGGTCATGGGGCGGGGACAAGTTGACAGGACACCTGGGCTCCAATTCTGGTTCTGCCACCAGAATACACGTGACCTGAGCAAGCTAGCACACTCTGTAGGACTCTCATCTCAACTATAAACGGAAGACAAATTATTATTTTCAAAGCGATCCTGCCTTTCAGACAGGGTTCATGTGAGGAGCAAGTTAGGAAAGTGTGTGAGAAGGCACTGAAGACTATGTAAGCTATTACTGATAGAAATTTACTGAACCCTAGAGACTGGGATTTCTTAGGATCTTCCTGCTAAAGCAGGATGTAGATGAAGGAGGAGAGGAGAAAGCTATGCTACAAAAACTAATGAAGAAAGAAGAAACCTAACTTGGTGCTGGTTTCTAGTATCTTGAGAAAACTGAATTGAAGTTAGGGAGGTTTTCACTGTGGAATACACCAGCTGAGGGGGGTTCAGGATAGCCCAAGCCCAGCCTCCTTATCTCTTTCTATTTTTGAAAATCCCCAACTCCAATTACAGCTTAAAATTTCCATTTCCCCTTACAAGATCAAATCACGTTCTGTGCTGAGGCAAGACACACAGACACACACCTATACTCCCTGCCTCCAAGGAGTTGTCTTGGGGGGCTCTTCCAGAGGATCAGGAGGCAGGGGCTCAGAAAAACCTCTGCACCCCTTGAAGGTCACTGTGAAGGGCACAGCCAAACCCAGTTCTAAGGTTTGTCTGATTAAGCTCTTGGCTATGAAAGCTTTCATTCAGACAGCAGTGGAAAGCAAGGAGCTTAGCGTGTAAGGCTGAGCTCAGTCTTGGGGCCAAATGACTCCCAAGGAAGAGGAGGAGAAAGAGGAGGAGGAAGAGGAGCAGGATGAGGAGTGTGTGGTAGCAGAAGGGTAGCACTCACTTTCAGGGAGGAGAAGAAGGCTTTGCCCAAGCAGCGGGTAAGGTAAGGCTGACTTTGCATACAAAAATCAACCCACTTTGGTGGAAGGGCTTCTGAAACAGGCTCAGAGCCTTTGGAATCCAAGGGACTCCATAGGCTCATGAGGGCTGCATGGAGAATGTGGAGCTCACTTGACACAACCTGCTAGGGTGGAGTCAGCCTCGGTTGGGGAGATTCCTGGGAATAACGCACGGAATTCCATGTAACCTAGTAATTCTACAATTCTATCTACATATCTCAAAGAACTGAAAGTAGGCACTCCAAACAAAAGCAAAACAACAAAAACAATAAACTTGTGTTAGAAGGTAAAAGTGGAAACAACCTGAAGGTCCACCAAAGGATGCATAAGCAAAGGTGGCTTGTATATCCAGGGAATATTCTTAGGCCATGGGATAATAGAATACTATTGTGTGCCACAGGTGTAGACACAGCTCCAATACACCCATTTTAAGTGGAAGAAGCAGGGTCAGAGGGTCACATATTGGATGATTCCCTTTATATGAAAGATAAGAACAGGCAAAGCCATACAGACAGAAAGTAGAGTAGTGTTTGGGAGGGGTGGGGAGGAGAGGGGAAGGAGGAATGACTGCTAATGGGTGTAAGATTTCTTTATGAGGTGAGAGAGATGTTTGACAATTAGATCTTGGCATAAGACATGTGATCCGGTGAATATACAGAAATTGCCAAATTCTCCACTTCAGAATTGTTAAAATGGCATGTTTGGCTTTGTGTAGTTTGCAGCACGCATGCGTGTGTGACTGTGTGGGCCAGGCCCACTGCTCTAAGGCTGACCCCAGAAGGGCCTGGACATGGCACTGATAGGGGGGCTCCTGGATTCAGGTCTGAGCCCTGATCACACCTGGAGCAGCAGTCTCGGCTTCTCTGCTGGGAGCCCAGAAACATGACCGTCAGCTCCAGGTGATGGCTAGCAAGCTGGCTGAGGTGGGGGTGGGGCAGGCGGAGCCAGAAGGGGACAGCAGTGCGGTCACTGCCTTGTGCCCTGGAGCCCGTCACGTCTCTCTTTTGAGATGAACTTTCTGGCGGCTCAGCATGCACTACAAGCATCTGCCATTCTGGATAAGGGGCAAATTACTTAAAGACACCACCTAGCAAATGCCTATGTATGAGAGGATAAAGCAGGAAACAAAATTGTGCAATATGGTCTAATGACAACTATGTGAAAAGACATTCATCCATGTTAACAGTGGGAATGGCAGCTGGTTGCTTTTCATTCTCCTATGCAGTGGCACCTCGGTTCACAAATAGTTTGTTTCATCATTTTGGAAAAGATGGTCATACTTGCATTCGGGCAGGAAAGATGGCCACAGTCACGCTTGCATCCAATGGAATAAATTTTGCCAAACATTCTTGTTTGCAAACCAAATTGTTCTCAAACAATAGCACTCATAAACTGAGGGGCTACTGTATTTTCTTTTCTTTAAACATAAATATATTTAAAAAATCAAAACACCTAAGAAGTGTAATCTATACATATGAAAAAGTAAAATATTGACATGCATAATGAGGAATAGTGACATAGCTCATAAGCAGCAGTTAGTGTTTATTTTCTCTATATTTTGATTTTACACCATAGTGGTAGTTCCTTCCTTTTAGGGAAATTACATAAGGTTACATATAGCATATTATGAACAAGTTATAGAAGAATGTATAGTATTATGGAAAATTAATTTCAAATAATAGTATTTTCCCTAAAAACAAATTAAACTAGAGGACAGCACAGTGACTAGTGGAAGAGGAGGGTCTAGGAGGCTGGCCCAGCAGACTGTATTCTTACCTGGGAGTGAGCTGCGCTACGGAAGGAACTACAGTAAGTAGTAAGTAGGGGGACGCTGTGTGCCTGCTGCCCTAAGACGGCAGCCCAATCGCTGGCTGACTTCAATTGTTAAAATATCCAGCTTGGATTCCCCTCTTCAGAATCACTGCATTGCTGAGACTAGGGCCACTGCTTTCCTTTACAAAGAGAGAGCTAAGCTGGTTTCAAGGCATTCGAGATGGGGAAAGACTATTGTAGCATTTTTGGGAATTGTAAAAGGAGCCTCAGATGGAGATATTAAAAAGGCTTACTGAAAACAAGCCCTCAAATTTCATCTGGACAAGAACAGATCTCCTCAGGCAAGGGCCACTGTATTTTCCAAAATGTCTGCACTGGCTGTGGGTTTAGTAATGGAAAGTGAGAGGTCCCAGCCTTCTCTTCCTTAGCCTCACAGAAAGCTTTCTATTGTACTCTGTTCTTGGGCTTCAAGTCTGCTTCTTTTTCATCCGATCTCAGGCTAAGACGGCAGCATCTCCACGCTTTTGTATAAAATTTCCCTAAGCAGAGACGCTGCTTCTGACCCTGCTGCAGCAAAGCTCCCAGGACTCTAGCCTTCCTTGTGCTCCGCTGCCTTGCCTTCAGTTGTTTGTACACCAATTTCTGCTTCGCTCCAGGCATGAGCGGTGGCAGGAGGACTTCACTGGCCTTGTCCAGGGACATAAAGGTCCGTACTGTGGAGGGGGCCCTCCCTTCATGCTCCGAGGGGTAGCAAACGTTCTCCACAGTCTTCCTCCCAAAGAACTCCATCGCTTCTGGAGTTTGCACATTTCTTCTCTGGGCTCACCTCCTTCCCTGGAGGTCATGTGCAAACCAGTGCAGGCCAGGGCACCAGAACTGCAGGGGAACCTTCTAAGCAGGCATGAATTCCTTTTACATAGCCTGTTCTGGTGCTCAGAACTCTGTTCCAAATAACTGCTCAATAAATGTTTCTAATTAGATTAGCGGCTGGAAGTCAGCCTTCTCTCCTCCTAACTCCAGCCATGTTCCCACCCCCACACACCTGGTTTCTTATTATCATTTTCAAACACTGCACACCTATCCTATAGCAGTTGTAATGGCCACAGAAAGGCCTGGAACCCCGCTGGGTCTGTCATCTGTTAAGAGAAAGGAGAACTAAGAAGAATTATGCATGTGTGCGCCCAGGGTGAGCAATTACTGCCTCAAGGGACCCTGGTCAGTGCTGCAGTCAGGAAAGGTTTTCTTTAAAAAAAAAAAAAAAAAAAAAAAAAAAAACCTTTAAAATCTTTTATTTATGTATGTATTTGGTATAGGGTCTCACTACATAGCTTGGACTTGTAGGACTGGGATTACAGGCGTGTGCCACCATGCCCAGTTTCAGTGGCTAGCATGGCTTGGGGCCTGCACAGCATGAAGTACTGGGGATCAAACCCAGATCCTTGAACTTGCAAGGCAGTCACTTAGACTGCCAAGCCATCTCCCCAGCCCCAGAAAGGTTTTCTGCAGGAGGGGTGAGATGTAGGTAAAGCCCTGAGGAGCAAGAAAGCAGGGAAGGGCACCCAGGGGTGGCTGGGGCAATGGGAATGAATGCCAGGCGTACACTGAGAACAGGCAGCAGAGCTGCCGTGTTGGAGCAGGAGGCTGTGGACAGGCATGCAGAAGGAGGCTGCACTTGGGAGAGCTATGGGGTCATGACTTAGTATTTTTCAACCCAGACCTCTTCACCTGTATCCTGTCAAAGGAAGATGTTTTTCTATTTTTCTAAACATCATAAAGATAGTGACCTGTTCGAACCTGAGGAAAGTGGTCACTGATGGGATTTACTATGTAGGACGATGGGTGGAGCGTGATAAACCTGCCAAGTCTGGCTCCCTGGACTGACTGACTTCCGGAAGACATCCTCTCTCCTGAACATGGTTCTTTTACCTCCTGGCACTGCCACTGTGTAGACAGGAGTCAAGCTGCTCTTACAAAGAGCAAGTGGCAGCCATGCCAGCATGCTGGTGATGCCCCAGGAGCTGGCACTGGAGGTACCAGCTAAGGGATGTCACTATTTTTGTATTTATTTTGGTACTGAAAATTGAACTCAGGACCTTGCCATGCAGGCACTGCACCACTGAGCTAAATCCGCAGCCCAATACCATCAGTTGGTATAACAGCCCTGAAGCTATTTCCTCATCTGTGAAATGGGTAGGTTACACACGCCTCATCCCTACTTCCATGGATTGATGACAGTACAGTCACAGTTCAGGAAATAGGATGGCTAGAGCGAACACCAGCGCCTGTCACAGTGGCGCCAAGCCAAAGCCCCCCTGATTTATTGCAAAGGGTCAAGACTCCAGTGAAAGCTCAATGCAGGCTTTACTTTCGAAAAAACAACTCATCCATTAACATCTTTTATCTTAAAGGATAAACGACACATGTGCCAAAGGTCCACCAGCACCGTTTATAGCACTGGGTATGTTCTGTGTATAGGCAGGGCAGTGAGTGGACTCTTTAGGGTATAAAATGATGAGGGGGAAATGACATCTTTACACTTCCCTGGGAAGTAGCTGAGACACAGAACTCCAGAGCAAGCGAAGGGCAAGTGGGACAAGGACTCCTAGATACCTCAGCATCAAGAGCCCTTGCAAGGTACAGGACCTTAAGAAAGCGTGACACATGGCTGGCAGGAAGATGGGAGGCTCAGGAGGTAGGCATGAGGCATGGTTAATTCTGCCACCTACTCCCTGCCTAAGGTACTCATGAGGGCTTCCTTTCTGGAACTGGCTGCTGCTCCTGCCCAGGACACTAGAAATGCCCTGCACTGCTGCTGGCAGCCCACACTGCAGGCCTGCTGGGCTGACATTATGATCACGCCCTCTGGTCCAGGCTCCGCCGCTGACGGCTGTGTGACCCAGGGCAAGTGGGTCTGCCTTAGTTCTTCATCTGGGAAGTGGGCACAGGAATGTGCCCTGCACAGCCTCCAGAAGAATGTAGGGGAGAACGGCAGCTCTGCTTTGCAGCCACACTCACCTCTGCTTTGCAGCCACACTCACCTCTCTGACCCTGTGCAGCAGGGGCTGCAGCCAGTCCCTGTTCACCTCACAGTGGCTGTCCAGGAATGTCAGAGTGGTACCCTGGGCAATGTCAGCACCCCGCATCCGGGACCGGACCAGACCTGCATCAAGGACAAACAATCAGCTGGATGCCAGCATCCCTCTGTTGCATGGTAAGATCACAGAGGGTCCACCCAGCACTCCCCTTGAACACCCAAATGTCCACCAACCACCTCCCAGCCCCCTCCCCAGGCTCATATCTGAGCCCTGTGGGCAGCACAGACCTACCTTGCCGTTCGTTGTTGCGTAGGCACTTCACTTTGGGCAGCTTGATGAGCTGCTTGCAGTCATCAGCTACAAAGACAAACGTCACCCTGGTGAGGACCTGCAGGGTCGGCAGGGTAGCCCTGCTCACTGTCCCCACCTGACTGCAAAGCCACAGCCTGGCCCCAACTCCAGGAGCTCCTGGGCTATGTATGCAAGGGGCTACCAATCACTGCTGTCCATGGTACAAGGGGCCTGTCCAGAATGAAGGGAGCCCAACAGGGCCCCTTGGGCGTGGGAGGGTCCCCAGGACCACCGATCTGCTCACTTGAAAACTTTACAAGTCTGAAATCTTAGCCCATTCCTCAAGACATTTTTCCTCTGACTATTAAACAACAAGATCAGAGTCCTGTTTACTTCAGTGGGCCTGGGCAAAACTGCGAGGAAGCCAGGAATGGGAGAGAGAGACATGGGCCTCTGCTTTCAGCTCTTAGAGGCCGTCTTCATGACGGGGTTGACCAGCAGCTCCTGTGGGGAGAAGTGGTCGGGGAGGATGGTCTCCAGCCTGCGCAGTGGGCTGCAGGCCACTGTGCCATGGGGCGAGAGGCGCCCCCAGGAGCTGTCCCTCGGCTGCCCCACCACCTCCTCAGCTCTCCAGTTCTCTGGCTCTGAACTCCATACCTTGGCCCCACCATTTTCACTTCATTTGTTTATTAACCACAGCCTCTGCTTGCTCTGGGTTCCCAACAGGCAACAGAGGAGACTTTTCAAGCTTCCTCTGGGTGAGGTCCTATCTAAATGTGTTAACATGGCGAATCCCAACGTAATCCGCATATACCATTAGAACCACCTCTGTGTTATAAAAAAGGAAATGGATACACAGGAGGCTAATTATTTGCTCGAGGCACCTGGCCAATGAGTAAGCTGGAGGGGTAGGATCCGAGCCCAGGCAGCCTAGCTCCTGAGCCCAGGCTCTAACCACTGGGCTCTACTCCACCCAGAAGAATCCTACAGCATGTCCGTCTCCTGCCTCGGTGCCAAGCTACCCCCTCGGATCCCTTCCTCCATGCTATTCCTCACTGGGAAAGGAAAAGCAGATCGCTGAGTTCCAGAACCAGGTGTCCAGGCCTGATTACCCTGGGCCTTGTGCACAGCCTGCTTCTGCATCACTTGTGGTCCCACGTCACAAGGGTGGTTTCCAGTACTTGCACAGTGGCTCCTAGCATCTGCCTGGTGGGAGCGGCTCTACTCTCCTGGGACTCCGAGCTGTCCCCTGTGGCCATCCATGTCCCCCTGGCTGGCTCCCCAGCAGGGAGATGTGGCTCTGTCTGGATGTGCCTGGCTGCACTGAACTGCACTCAGGCTGCTGGGACAATGGCTCGCAGGGGCAGTGTCTGCACTGCCAGCGCTCAAATCCTGATGGCTCATCTGGGATTACTGTGCCTTTCCAACTCAACACACAGGTGTGTGGACACCAGAGAAGAATTTAATGGGGGGAAAGTGGGTCTGGGGTACAAATATGGGTGGAAGCAAGCTGCTTTGCTAGGATGGCTCAGGGGGTAGGAGGCAGGAAACGGAGATGAGTGGGAGATGTCTCCCAGTGTGTCGGGAAACGGAAAGGCAGCTGTTCACTGTGTCGTGGCCTGCTGATGGGGCACCTCGGAGGGTCCTGAAGATGCAGCCCAGCCACACCCTCCAGGAATGAAATGGAGAGGGCTGTTAGCCTCAGCTCATATCAGCAGACTAATGCAGCCCTAGGGTCAGGAGTCTGTAGCAGTGGCCATGCCTTTTGGGCTTCAGGTCCTAGTGATAATACACTAAAGGTCTGGTATCCCTTCCAGTGTCTAGGAATATGGGTTCAGGGTACAGCAGTGGCACATGCACACATGCAGGCTGCACATACACAGTGTGCCCACCCGCACATGAACACACGTGCCCATACCACACATACACCCACACATGTGTATGTATGCACACCCCCACACATACACTCACACAAGCCAACCCAGTGAAGGATTACATCCATGAAATTGCTTCTCAAGTGGAAGCTTTATCTCCTTGCGCTCAGGCAGGGACCCTCAGTCTTCCATGCCTATTACCAACCTCCACGTTCCTCTAGCCCCAGAAAATCAGTCGGCTTCACTCTGCCTGTTACCCAGGGCTGGCACCAGGCACTCGTGCTTATGTTGCCAGTGAGTGATATTACTTACGGTCATTGCTGAAATCATCCACTAATATGATTTCCTGGATCAAATGCATAGGGGTTCGGTTTAACACACTGTGAAAGGGAAAGAAGAAAAATCATTATGACTTCCAGTGGCAAAATATATGTATTAACCTGAGATTTAAACAGACATCATTGTATGGTGGAGTAAAGGCGCAGAGCCACCAAAGAACCTGTCACGTTGCCCTGCTCACCACAGAGCCAGCAGGGATGTAATTGGGCCTTGTCAAGCTTGGTGAATGCTAACAGCACCCAGGGAACTACTGGAGTGGCAATCCAGGATCATCTCCAGCACCCATTTCTCTCCTGAATCCCCACATCAAACCAGTGAATGAGCCTGGTTGGTTTTATTTGAACACACACGTCACTCTCGGTCCTGTCACCTCCCCTCCCACTGCCCCGTGCACCCTCCTCTTTCTGGCTTAATGCAGCAGCCTTGACTTGTTGCACCATCTCCTAGTCGCGGGCCTCCTGGGACCTGAACTGAGCCTCCGGATGCTCACTAATGCAGATAAATTGGCCAAACTCCACAGCAGCTGCCTGTTCTGTATGCCCAACCCTCAGCACGCCAGCTCAAGGTGGCCCATGTCCCCACACATCACACATCCAAGGCCAGAATCCTTCCTTTCAATTCATAAATGGCAGCCTCTTCTCTGTTTGCCTGAAATGGCCCTATGCTGCCCGATGGGACCAGTTCAAATATCACCTCCTCTCTAATAGTTTTCTAATCTGCACTGTGAGAATCAATTGTTTTTTCCCTGGAATTCCTCAGCAGTTTGCTTCTGAAGCCTTCTTTGGCTTTTCTCACTCCCTGATTCTGCCAGTTGGCTTTGTGCCTCCCTTGTCCCTTATGGATGGTGACACTCCCCAGCAGGACCCTGAATCAAGCGCTCTCTATCACTAATATAGAGCACAACACCTTGGCCTGGAACTATTTCCTTGAGGGATATTTGGTGTGCACCTACTATATGCTTGGCCCTCAGCACAGAATCACGAGCAGGTGCACACCTACTATGTGCTTGGCACTGGGCACAGATGATGAGTGAGCTCTGCTCTCCAAGAGCTCGTAGTCCAGCAGCTACTCCCTACTGGCTGTGTACACTTGGGCAAGTCACTTTAGCACCTGTGTAGCAAAGCCTCCAGCCTATAAAAAGGGATTAATTATAGGAGTATCTAAATTCATAGAGCTGTGGAGAGAGCTAAAGGAGAAGATGCATATGGGGCATTTAGTGTAACACGTGGCACTAAGTGATGATAAATAGCAGCAATTATTAGTATTTTGTGCATCATTAATGATTTTTTAAAATTGAACTGACTTTAGTTATGCCTTCCTGTGCTGCAAATCTCTACTCTAGGGGCAAAGCTGGGTTTCTGTATTCACTCTGGGGCTCAAGCCGACTGGGACGGCTACATCTCAGTTCTCACACCTCCCAAAACTCATGAATTCTCAAAACCATTCCTGGACAGCGCCCACCATCCCAGGACACCCAGGAGCCCAGGTGTGTTGGAAAAAGGGGTTCAGAATGGGTGCTGGGGAGGCACCGTGAGCATCCCCTAGAGGACCACTCTGCCTATTTGGGTGTAGCCCACTTTCTAGGTGAGATGGAGACTCTCCTGGAGGGGAACTTTCCTTGAAGCTACCTTTATTTACTAAGCCTTAATTCTCACCATGGCAACTGGTATAAGGTGGAGAGAAACCCAACACAAAGCCCCAAGCCTGCTGTCAGTGTCTACGGGGAGGAGGGAGACACAGATGGGGAGGAGGTTGCCACATCCACCCAAGAGTGGTGGGAGATCCTCAGCATGATTGTCCCAAAGAAAACACAACAAACTCAACCACCAGCCCTCTAATCAGGATGGGAGGGGAGAGGGAGGCAGACAGAGGAAAAAACCTGCTTGAAGAATAACCTCTAATGAGGTTTGATTACGGCTGTAGCTTCTGCATTCGATTTCCCCCAAATCCCTGCCGGCTCTTTGAAATTCAAGAGTTCTCGCCTGTGAACATCAAAAGGTAAATCGCATTCAGCTCCGTGCTGGCTGAACTGAGAGATGATTAGTGAATAAAAAATGTCCGTGGTTTAAAACAGGAAAAAAAAAAAAAAAAAGGATCGTCAGCAGTAAGTGCTAATTAGACCATTTCCTGGTAACACCTGGCTTGTTTTTGCTCCTCTAATCAGAGCAATTGAAATGATAGCGGGGTCTCCCTAGGAGAGGCTCTGGGCTAGGAGGGCCTGACATGCATCTGTGCTGGGTGCCTGGGATGGCTGTGGAAGGAAAAGGTCACTTCCAGCCCCGGGAACCTAGCTTGACCAGCCTGGATGATCTTCCAAAGCCCAGGGAATCTCTACTCCAGGAGCAAAGCTGGGTTGTTGCTGTATTAACTATCTTAGTTCTGCACACCCTCAAAACTCATGGCTTCACAAGAACTTTCCTAGACACCCCCTTCTGCACACCCACCTTGTTCTCATAGCCCAACCCTGGTTGCTGCAGAGGGGGGCTATGGAGAGGGGTGGGGGGCAGCTCCCTCCCTTGCCCCACCAGACCCTCAAACCCCTTTCCTCCAGGGCTTGACCAGCACTGACTTTTCTCTGCTCCACTCAGCCTGGGCCGCCCCAGTCCCATCCTACTGTGCTCAGCAAGAGAATGAGCACTCGCTTTATTGGCATACACAGTGCGAGCCCCACTCTCCTGGGAATGCTCTGGAACTTTGCCTCCTATCAGCAGCTGCACAGGTAGTGTCTACGCAGGCAGCATCTCCACCTTCTGCTTTCTGCCTGCTGCAGCCTGCACCTTCTGCTTTCTGCCTGCTGCAGCCTGACTGCAAGGCCCCCCAGAAGCCTCGGGGAGGTAGCAGAGAACCGCAGTGTGGGCTCCTGGGCCAGGGTGGCACCACCACCTACTAGCCGTGCTGGCTAGAACCAGGCGCTCATTCGCTCCCAGCCTCCCTTTCTTTCTGTAATTACCTTTCCCTTGTAAAAGCAGCTGATATTAATACTTGACCTACTTCACAGGCTTTTGTGCGTATGAAATGAGGAGATGTATTTGAAATTGCTTCGTGAACTCCACTGTGCTCTATGCAGGCAGGTTTTATCAAATGTTCCATAAATACCAGTTGAATGAAGACCTGAGGCCACTGACAGTTGAATTCTGGAGTGAGGCAGATTTGGGCTCAAGTACTGTGTTCGGGCAGCTCCACTCACCAGAAGGGGACCTGCGGTCTGTACCAAGCCTCTAGGCACCATGATCTCCTCTGCTGCACAAAAGAGGATTAACACAGTGCATGGTACCTGGGAGCTCCTCTCAGACCACAGGCACGGAAGCCACTCCCAAGCACAGGTGTGATGCGCAGCTGAGATTTCCAAAGCCTGTCCCAAAGCCAGCAGCATCCCTGCCATCTGGGGCCCTGCCACAGATGTGAGTGCTTGGGCCCTGCTCTAGACACACTGACTCGGATGCTTTGAAGTCATGCGCTAATAGGACTTCCAGGAGGTTCTGATGTCGGCTTTTGTCAGAGAGCTGCCGCTTTAGAACCCCGCCATCTTTCCAGGTGGAGGCTCAGCAGCACACCTGTTGCCACCTGTGTACCAGGCATTGCTCACCGTCCTTTATCTATCTGCACTCACTGTCAGTCTTGACACAATCATGCCACTCAGTCAGGGCAAGGAGTCCCTGTTCTGCAGAAAAGGAAACTGAGGCAGAGATTAAGCAGCTTGCATGGGGTCACACAACTGTTCCAGGCAGAGCTAGGCAAATCTAGCCCCAGAATCCAAATTCTTAACCATCTTCACCAAAGAAAGGGTCCCTGTAGATCTGGGATATTACAAAACAACAGCACCACACAATAGAAGAAGGACCAGGATGTCAGTGACTGTATGTACTCCTGAGTCCCCGTGGGAGGTGCAGGGCTGAGCTATGCCCCAAAAGAGAGGGGCCAGTACTGGGTTTCACATAAACACAAGGACTCTCAGTGATACAACTGAAGGTGACCTATTCGCCAGGGTGTACTTTCTCATTGTGTGAGTCCTTAATTAATCAAATCAAGACTGTCATTCTCTGCCCCACCTACCCCCTCACCCCACCCAGCCCCTGCCTGGATCTGAGGCCCTATTTCCAGCCCTTAGAGCCCCACCTCACTAAATGCTTAGGGCCTCGGAGGCCTGGACAGGGGTGGTCAGAGAGGGGTAGGCCTGGTGTGGAGGGAAGAAGAGGCACATACTCAAGTTCTCCCTACTTTCTCCAGCATCCTGCAGGAACTTTTCTTAGGACATCCTGGTGACAAACAGATCACAGTTCTTTAAGTTAAGGTGGGATGGATGACGAAATCTAATTAGGAAATACTCTTCATCGCCTGCCCCCCATGGCTAGTGAATTATTTGTGTAACCAGGAGTGGAAGGGAGACACAGAATCTTCACAGAAGTTTCTAGAAGTAGACTTTCTTACACCCACTCCTCAACCTCTTTCCCGCCCAACCTGCTGATGGTACAAGCATCTGGGGCTTACATATGGACCTCAGGCCTCTGAGTTGTTACTGGTCATCACTCCTGGATCAGGCTTGGGGGTTGGCTTACATCTGAAGTGCAGCACAGGCAAATACAAAAGAATGTCCGTGGCGCTTAGCTTGGTCATCGGGAACTTCAAGGATGCTTTCAAGGTGCTGGTGGAACCTAAACTTTGTCCCTGAGTGCGGGATGCAGGGTGTTGGGGGCAGCACTCCGGCAACCCAGGGGACAGAGTTGCTGAGGCTGTCTGATCCCAGCCAGGTGAAGTCACAAGTCCAAGAAGCCTGGCCCCTGTGCTCTCTGGGCCCGAGGACCTGGCCTCTGCTCACCACATGCACCATCCCAGGCTCAGCATGAAGCTCCAGTGGAAGGGCAAGGCAGGGTGTGTTCTGTAGACCATACAGTTGAGGGTACACTAGTGTATTAAAATGATTATTTTTAAACATCACTGTTATTGTTACAAAAGATACAAGAACAGCAGGAAGAGAAAGAGGAAGGTCTCAAAGTTGAAGAAGTCTATGGACAGCAGCTAAAGTGCCCTTGGGACATACAGCAAAGTGTTAGGGGTGCCTGAGCACCCCCTTCTATGTTACAACACACCCTAACTGCCCAAGACATTTCTGAGAAGAGAGTTTATTGTGAGGAAAGTCACACATTGGTTAATAACCTGCTAAGGTCACACAGCTAGGAGTGGCAGGTTGGATGTGAGTCAGATCTTCTAAGTCCCAGTGAAGCTTCTGTCGTAGAGCCCCTTTGCCTCTTTTGGGGCTAGCTGCACAGCTACAGAGAGATGAGTGATACCCATTAAGCATTTATTCCAAGCCAAGCACAGTACTCAGTCCTCCAGCTGAGTGAACCCACAGCAATTCTCTGTGCTAGATAGGATCAGTGTTCCTACCTCCTTGATTAGCAAACAGAGCCACAGGGAGGGAAACTAAGAGATGAATAAAAGAGTTTCCGGAAGATCATGCTGTGAAAAATGCATGAGGTGCTAGAACAGAGATGTGCAGAGAGAAAGGCCCAGAGGAAGCCCTGGCTGGGGTGTGCGTGTGCGTGCATGCGTGCATGTGTGCCTGTGTTGGCTGCGCATGTTCTTGACACCAAAAACTCCTTGAAGAAGAGGCCAGTGTGGAGAGCAGGTGCCTCTCTCAGGTACTAATAATGCCGTCATGGCAACATCTGGCACTGATGCCCAGATGTGACCCGGGCAACAGCAACCCAAGGCTGCCATTGGTTGGCTCCTGAAGGTGCTCTGGCGCTAAGCAGATGAGAGCAATGCTCAGCGCAGGAGGCTCAGAAACTTCTTGCTCCCCTAGTGAGAAGAAACCCAACTATATCAGGGAACCCCTATCCCTTTCCTCCCTAAATATCATACTGGTTTACAAGTCAGAAGGTACTTTACTAACCTACCACGAGACTCACAGTGACCTGCCACATGCTCTTGTCAAGAGCTGCTGTCTTGTGGGCCAACCAAATTTGAATCGAGTGACTGGTGGGGTAAGTGTGGAAGCCAGGACGAGGTCAGCAGCTGATGGACATGGCCAGTGGTCAAGTATAGTGGACATCTGAGCAGCAGGCAGAGCTGGCCCTGCACATGCCCACGCGGGCTCTCACAGGGTTTCTGAGGGACACACTGACCCTGCACAGTGGACATTCATCACTCCGTGATGGGTGGAGCTGAAGACCTGGTGGCCTCCCACAGGAAGAGCCACTGCACAGTGCAAGTCCCTTCTTCCAGAGCTTCCCCTGCACAAGCCAGCATGCAGGGAGCAAAGCATGGCTTCTCTGATGGAGACGGCCAGAGGTCCTGCTGCGCTGCTTTACTCCTTTGGCCCACATCTAGTCTTATTTCTTCTCCATGGCATCAGGGAACCATGGCATGGGGAAAAGGCAGCTAAGCTGCCAGGGGGCTCTGAGAACCCGGGGCAGGATTCTGGAGTGTGTCCCTTTCGAGTGCCAGCTCTGTGTTCTGGGAGCAGTTCTGGGGCTGGCACCAGGGCTGGTGCCCTAGAAGCCTCCATCAGGCCACTTACAGGTTGTGTATAACCCAGACTGGGTACCGAAGGAGGCCAGGTGGCTCCAAGGAGAACAGAGCTGTAGGTGGGTGGGGGGCTGTAGAGAGGCAGGGTGCAGGCAGCCACAGCCCACAGAGGACCTGGGTCCCTGGCCCAGCCTGATTCCGGGTGGAGCATGAGCTCCACCTCTCCAGGCCTCTGTCAGTCATGAAAATAGGAACATGCTGTAGAAGTGGTTTGGTATACGGTGAAGGGCTAGGGCTCTGGGAGCATTTTCTCTACTTTCTGTGAAGTTCTGCAAAGGTACTAATGCCATAGGCCTCTGTGTTTCTCCCTACAGATGGGAGGAAAGCTTCCTGTGCTGGAATGCGAGGAGTGGACACAGAAGGCGTATAGACTAGTTCCTGGCACATCCTTGAAATACCCTGTGTTCCTGGGACACATCAGCTCCCCATAGGCACAGTCCATTCCCAAGGGCTGGCCCAGTATTGCCCATAGGTGGGGCAGGGGCCCTACCTGCGGATGGTTCTAAGCAACGTAGATCTCGCCTCATTGTGGAAGGTGATGATGATGCTGGTAGGAGGAAGATCCGTGTGGTACACTAGCAGCGAGCACCTGGGAAGGAAGGCGGAAGATGAGTAAGACACAGGGCCAGGCCAACCCAAAGGGCTGAGAGAATGTGTACAAGGGTGGTCACCAGTACGGACAGATGCAGGCATCTGGGGGCACCCAGGAGCCACAGGTGGGGCCAGAGAGCTGCAGGGAGGACTGAAGCTAAGTTTTTGTCACCATGGGGAACATGGGCTTGAAGCCAATCTAAACTAAGTTCAGAGGACCCCTCTCAAAAAAAAAAAGTGTCATATTTTGTACATGTCTGAGATAGTACATGGTGGTTCCTAGTAATTATGGAAGCCCACCTCCAAGTCTTGGGCTCCATCCCCAAACCTGTACCCCTCTAGGCCTCCTGTTCATGTCACTCACCAGATGCCTCTTCAGGCAGAGTTCTGGACACCAGGCCCAGCTTACCATGCCATACTGAACCCTGGCCCCCTGCCACATGCTTAAATCCAGGTGTTTAAGGAGGCAGAGTCCTAAAACCCTGGTGTAAGCAATAAAACCCAGTCTTGAGAAAGCATTCACTTCCATGTGTCTAGGATTGTTCTGTACAACAATTACATCTGGGGTAATTTCAATTTGATACCTCACTGCAAGTGAAAATTGTAGCCCACAGCCTGAAAATTACTATAATAATGGAAATAAACCTGCCAAGTGAGGCTGGTACCAGCCGGGGCCATCACCGGGGGGGACGCTGTTTCCTGCCTCTTGCAATTTCAGGGGTTGTCAATGATGGATGAGGGTGGGAGGAGCAGAAGAGGAAGTAAATGACAGATTTTGGGGAGCTAGATATTTGCTCTTATTTTCCTATGTCTTCCTAGGGTTTTACCTGGGGACAGAGGTGGGCTTCCAGTGTACGGAGCCCTCCAAGATTGTTTGCAAACTATTCATGCAAATGTGCCTTTTCTTTCTTTTGGAAGATGGTTCACAGTTTCACTAGATCCTCAAAGAAGTCTGTGACCTCAGTCACTGAAGATCTCCAGTGAACGGGCCTGGTCCCCAGTGGCTGTCCTCTTGCTCTGGACACTTGGTTCTATGGAAGCAAGCCCTGAAACTTTGCAGGGCTGGTGCAGAGATGGTTGGACTATTGGACTTGGGATCAGAGCAGGTGTGACATGGGTCATCATAAGAAGCAGGGGTAAGGGAAGGAGGCCACTGGGGAGGAGATGGCAAGTGGAAAGGGCAAGTCACAGCCTGCAGGCCTCCTGGCCCTTCCCATCCTATGCTGTTGGTCCAGTGGCAGCCGCCTCCTTTCCAGTCTTTCTGCCTGGCCCGTTCTTTCCATCACTTGACTACTCCAGGCTCCCCTCTAGCTTGAAGCCTTCTGTTGGCTCCTGATCAGAGCCCTGAGCACTGCACAGTCCCAATCTCTGCCACTGCTCATGGGACACAAAGCAATGACCTCCCCTTTCCTATTCATTCTTTGAGGCACAAAGCAGATATCTCTTCTGCTGCGAAAGCTTTCCACGCTGCCCTGACAGGAAGTCACCTATCCTTTGTGTTTCCATAATTCACAAAGTTTCCCTTTTCTAGGATTTGCTGTGATAAAACTCTCCCAGAACTGACTGTGAGTTCCTCCAGGGAAGGGCTCAAGGCTTTGCCCGGCTCTACCTCCCTAGAACTGGATTTAAGTATACCAGATACCCACTTATGGAGAAAGGGAGAAAAAAATTCAGGATATGCTGAAGATCAGCCTTCCTGGTTTTCCAAGGCCAGCGGCCAGCCTCGCATATGGCTTCTCGTGACAGCCACCACTGATCTTCCATGCCTGTTGCTGTCACCTCTCTCCCTGACCCAGGGCAGTGACTGTGACCAATAGGATACAGGGAGAGCAGCAGAGCGTGACTTCAAAGGAAATCATAAAAGCCCTGCTGCAGCTGCTGCTTGACCATGTGGAGGGAGGCCAGCTGCGAAGACACTCAGCGCCCTGCTGAGAGGCTCATGGGAGAGAAGCCAAAGCCACCTCCACACACCACACCAACTAGCCAGCACCTAATGAGAACTCTGAACTAGCAAATGCCCAGCCAGGATGCTCCAAGTTCCTGACTCACAAATGCCACGAAGAGGAGCCCTGACCTTTGTTGCTTTAAGCTGTTACATTTAATCTGGGGTGATTTGTTGTGCATTAGAAACTATGATAAAAAGGAAGGGAAAAATCCCCTGACAGGGCCCAGCCAAAAGAGGCCTTGGACTTGCCTATCTTCTGATACAAGTGCTAGGTGCAGTGGGAGGGAGGGAGGGAGGGAGGGAGGGGGGAGGGGCCTTGGGCTGGGGATCTTGAGTGAAAAGTTGCTCTTTATAAAGGCACACAGGGGCTTGGCAGAGAGAGGGCAAAGTGAGCATGCTCAGTACCGAGATGAATAGGCTGCAAGTCAAGGAGAGGTTGGGGCAACCATCTCTCTCTAAAGGGAGAAGCTAAAAGTTGGGGAGCTGAGCAGAGATGCCTGGTCTCCCTCAGGGACAAGGAGAAGCCATGAGTGGAGTCTGGGGAGGCCTCTACTACCATGATAGGAACACAGCCAGTGGCTAAACTCCAAGCGTCTACTTGCTGCAGTGGCCCCTGCTCTGGGCACTGCCTTGGAGCTGGTCCTGCCGTCCACACGCTGGGGGCAGTGGGGGCTTGAGTCCCAGCTTTCATGGGCATAAGTTATACAGGGGGACACTGGGGAGGGACAGCAGTAGTGGAGGCTGTCCCTGCTTAGAGGATGTTTGGGAACAGGGGTCACGATTCTTGTCTTGAAGACACCAGCAGGGGAGGCAGGGGTACAGATGCACAGTGTCTCAGAGGCACTCCGGGCAGGGGGCTAACTGTGCCTTTGGGTGGTGGGGAAGGCATTCTGCAGGAGGAGGAACAATGTTTCGCCAATGAGGCGGGGATGGACAGACACCAGGCAAGAGCAGTTTGCAGGTTCCTGGCCTGGTGCTCTGGACCCCAGCCACCAGCCTGTGACCTGGACCAAATCACCACCCCTCTGGTTTTCTGTGTACTTATCTGTGAAATGCATTGGCCCAAGTCTATCCTGCTGAAGGTCTCACCGCACGAACCATCAGGAGCTCTGATTACCTGCTCAGGTAAGTGTGGGTGACGTGAACAGAATGCTGCAAACACTATTTTGCAAGTGAGGCGCTACTCTGTCACCATCTTACCTGTGACTTCACTATGTCTCGGCCTTAATTTCTCCATCTGGAAAATGGAGATAATGTCTAATATGCAGATATTTTCTCCTCAATTGTGAACATGTTAGACAGCAGTAGGTACCTGACATCAGGCACCAGTATTATTTTGAGCATCAGTCGAAATCTGCAGGTGCTTCTGCCTGTTGGTCAGGCCTAGCTCCTTTGAGGGCTGGAAAGGCACCACAGGTGTGCGACTCTGCCCTGTCCCAACAGCACCTAAGGGTGAGGAGAGGTGGGGGTGTTCAAACAAGGGCACATCGATGGGAGTGAAAGGATTTTGGGTCTGATCTTGGATTTGAACCTGGGTCTGTACAAAGCAGACTGTGGGCCCGTGGGCATTATATTTACCTTCCTTGAGCCTCAAAGCTCTCACTTGTAAAGTATGGGCAAATCCCTCCCTCCTGGCTTTCAGTGAAGAATTCAGATAATGCAGGCAAAGCACTCAGAGACCAGCAAAGGGAGCTGGAGTTACAATCCAATCTAGGAAGTAGCTGAGCCAACTGCATGCAACGCACTGTGCCAATTTACTATGCTCCAGTCGATGCCCCATGCTGAGCTACTAGGCTCAGGGTCACAGGGTAGAGAAGGACCCTGGAGAGGACCCAGTTTAAGTCCCTCACCTGGGCAGAACTGGCATCACCTGGAGCCTCAGAGGTTGTCTCCTCTGCCTGAGGAAAGGACTTAGGTCCTCCCTGGAGGCTGGCCAGGAAGCCCAGGAGCTCCCCCTGCAGGTCAGGCCCAGGAAGAGAAGGCAGCAGAGCCGGGCCTCTTCCACACAGGTTCAAATGACTTCCCTTCACAGGAATGTCCTCTTATCCCTGCTGCACTGACCCTTCATCTCATTTGACTCTCACAATCGCCCATGAGAACCTCCCCACTGCAGATGAGGGAAACTGAGGCTAAGAACTCACTCATGGTCACTCATCTGGTGGACGAGTGTGGTCAGGGGAGCCCAGGACCCCTCAACTCTCCCTGGTACAAGGCAAGAGAGCCCTGTGCCAAGTCACCATCACCTGCCACCCAAGGCCTGGCCTGCAGCCTGTTCAGGGGTAAGGAGGGGACTAGAAAGGAAGCCTTGGGGCTGAGAAAGAGCCTTAAACCAGACACTAGGGGGAGAGTTGGCTCAGACAGTGGGCTTTCTGTAGGAGGACCTAAAAAATTAATCAAACTGCAAGATCTCTCAGGGGCACCAGGGCACCGGAGAAGGCGGCCGACACTGAGGTCTGGCGCCGGCAGATGGACGAGAAAGCATGTTGATAATTTATTAAAGATTCAGAGTTTTTACTGTCAAGAAGAGCTGTGAGCAGGAAAGTGCAGCATGGGGGAGGCGCTCCACGATGGCTTCCTGAAACCCGGAGGAAGGAGGGGGATTGGCAGTGTGGGGAAAGAGCAGCTCCCCGACAGCAGTCTCCTGCTTCATTTTTATTTTTAGTTTTTCATGAAAGACTCAGCAACATCCCAATTTCCCCAAGTGGGGAGGCTCAAGGTACCTCCTGGACTCGCAACCTCTGGGGTGTCCAGTGTCACTGACAGGCCTGAGATGCTTCCAGGGTGGTATCTGAGATGCCAACCTCAAGGCCTGGTGGTAGGGGCAGGGTGAGTCCTTCTCTCCTTCCCCTATGTTTGCCATCTCCTACCCATCTCCTGCACCCCAATATGTGCCAACAGGTACACTCGAGCTCAGGGACATCACTATCCGTTATTGCAGTAAGGCAATTATGTGTGCAACACCTTTTATTTAGTTCCCCAAGCTTATAAAGTACTATAGCAACCTGTAAAAGAGAAGACGAATAGCATGGTCACCTCCATTTTATCAGTAAGCAGTAAGGGCTCCCAATGGTCCCACAGCTTGCTGGCCAGGCCCAGGGCTGGGACTGGGACCCTGGCCCAGACCCTGGCCCTCTGGCTGTAGGACACACAGCCCTCCTCTCACTGCATGTTGTCTCCATCTACGAGAGTATGGCGCTACTTCCCTGGTTTACAGTGACAGCCACTTCCACGTCACAGATGCTGTGACACTCCCACGTATGGAAGCCTTGCTGCCAAGCCCTGTGCAGAGCTCCTAGCATACTTAGTGCTCACCAGAGTCCTGTGAGGTGGCTACTGTGTCACAGAGTCATTGCTGAGGAGACTGAGACCCAGAGAGGCCAAGTGACTGCCTGCCTGCAGCTAGTGAAGGCGCCTGGAGGCCAGGCCTGCTAGAGCCAGGGCTAGAGGCCCTTGATACCTGCACGAGAACCCTGTCCCACCAGTTATGCAGGTCAGCTCTGTGCTCCTGTATACCACTATGGTGCCAGTGGGCCTACTCTCAGACCACACCAGAGTAGCACTTTCTACTGAACTCTAGAACCCGCAGCTGCAGGGACCTGCCTAGAAGAACAGGCTGCTTCTCTTGAGTGGTCACAGGAAGATGAGGACACTTCTGGGGAGACCCTCGTGGTACATGCACTGGGGCACACAAGATGGAGAAGATGTACCTGAGTGAAGGCCCTGGGTGCAGCCGTTCCTGGATGTCTGTCCCTAAACAGGAAATGAGATTTCCTTCCCCAGAGCACACTGTACAGGTCAAACCCAGGCTGAGGACATGGCTAAGTCAACTTCTCCATACGCTCTCTTTCCCTAAACCCACCACTAGCAAGGCAAAGAGAAATACAGGCCTAAGACACACTGGGGAGATGACCTTCCTGGGAGGCTTAGTGCCCAGGGCAGGAGCACTCTGCAGATTCTACTAGCCCTCTTCTCATGTCATGGCTCTGTGTTGTCATGCTGTAGCTCAGAAGGAGCCTTGCAAAGGACTCTGCCATCTCCTTACTTCCTTCTTGGCCAGAAGCACCCAACGCAATGCTGATTTATGTGAAAAAGGCCCGTAGAGGGCTCTTGGTTCAGTTTTGGTTCTCCCATGACAGGGGCAGTGAGCTTGCTATTGGCTTTCAGAATCACAGACTTCAATTTTCAGAGCTGAGAACATCTAATCCACCCCAGGCTCTGTTCTTATGTAAGGATACCTGCTCTCAGCTGGAAGGAAAAGGAATATGGAAAAAAGAAAAAAAAAAAAAAAAAGGCATCTATAATGCCAACTCTGTGACTAGCCCGGGATTCACATGAACCCAACTCTTCAGAAGGGGAAAACTCAAGCAGTGTAAAAAGTATGACAACTGTAAAATCAGAAATTCCTTTTAATCTCATTTCATGGGCAACACTGATACACTGGAAGGCATGAAATTTTTATTTCATGTCAATTTCACTGGGATTTCACATGCAGATTAATTTGTTCATCCACATAAACATAGACTGCTCCTATTTCTTGCCTTAATCACTACCCTCTCACTTGCGTTATAGAACTCCTGACTCATAAAAGACACTTAAAGTAGTACTGCGATCTGCTATCCCATGACAGTGCCACATTTTCATTGCTTGGCATATCATTCAGTTCCAGGATACTCCAGAAGGTAATAAGCAGGCAACAGCAGAAAAGTGAACTTCTTAGAAATTTAGCTGGGCACTATAGTGGGCAGGTTGAAAGATGGCTCCGAATAATCCCCTTCCCTTGAGTGTGAGGTGAACTAGGTGAACTCTTCCTTGAAAGTGGACCCTTTCTGGACTTTTCTTAAAGCCACATACTACCAGTAGTATTAAGAAAACCTAAGACTTGACCCTTCTAAGCTACTCACACCATCTGATTAATTCCTGCCCAGAGTGTCTCTTGTGCGATCAGATTACGCAGGACTGGCTTGCACATCTTGGCAAAGCGAGCTGCCATGTTGGAGAGCATCTCATTCCCATGCAAGGAACTGAATCATGCCAATAGCCACGTGAGTGAGCTAGCAACAGGATCTTCTCCCAGCTGGGGCCTAGGATGACAATGACCCCAAATGACCCCTTGCCAGGAGGAACTCACTTGTGCCATGTCAAGATTCCTGACCAACAGCAGCTACGAGATGATAAATGTCATTTTAAGCCACTAAGTTTTAAGATAACTTGCTTACACACCGATAAATGAAAAAGACAGGCATTTAGATACCTAACAATGTCCAGTAGGGTTTCTCACTCCCTGAAGTGAAAGGCAATTCCCTTGGTTCTGTACTTCGAAAAAGAGCCAGGCAACTAGTTCCCCATCCCTAATCCCTTCTTTTCCATCACACTGAAGTCTCAGAGCCTCATGGGACCCTTCATCTGTGTTCTTCTGGCCTCCAATCACTGCTCTGGGGTCCCCGGAACTCCTAATCCAGAGGGAAGTCACTGCTTGCATGACTACTTTCTCACTTCTCCCAGGGATGATTCCTGACTAGGGCCATCCACAAACACAGAAAAGGAGTTAGTTTGTTTCACATGGTGGATGTCCTAATGGCTTTAGGGCTAAGAAACCCAGATAGGAAAGATCATCTTAAGATCTACCACAGATATCCATCCCTTTCCAGAGCACAAAGCCATGGACAAGACACCTAGTCTCCATGCGGGTCTACTGAGGCCAGCCTGTGCATTGCCTTGTACCTCGCCACCAGCATATTCTTGGTTGAGTCTTTCTCAAACAATCCAGCTCAGGGCCTGCAGTTCACTTATTGTTCCTTGAAGAGTGGACCCTTTCTGGACTTTTCTTAAAGCGACATACTACCAGCAGTATTAAGAAAACCTATGACTTGACACTTCTAGGCCACTTATACCGTCTGATTAATTGCAAGCTATAGATCCAAATGATGATCCTAGAAATCAGTTCAGTGAGTCTTTTCTCTTGACAATTTAAGAATGCCCTGTGGGGTCTATCCTGACAAACTAGGACTAGGAAAGGGGTACACTATGAGTTGAGACCATAGCGCTCAGTGTCAGTCTCTGTCTCTTACTTCTGAACTACTATCAGCCTGAGGGCTCATCTCTCTCTGGCTTCAAGCAAAGTCCTGGGCTGCTGCAATGAACTGGAAAGGTTAGTTAAGTGTCCCCTCCACTGCAGGTGGCACTTATGGGTGATGCCTATGCCTACTTGGGGAATAAAGTAGAAAAGGGTCAAGGAAGTTTGGCAAATGAGAAATACCAGACAAATATTGGATCACCACTCTTTTGTGATGATTTGCCACTGCAGATGAACCTGTTCGAGGTTCTAAGAGTTCTGCTAGCCTACTGCTAACCAAACTTCTACCTCAAAACCTGCCCCATCCTTCTGTCCCAACTTTTTTCCCTCTTTCCTAGCACATAATACTTCATACTGAAGGGGAACGCAAGTACTTACTGAGATATATATTTAGTAACATGATACATATTCTACCAGACAGAACTTCACAGGACATAAGATTAGAAAGCATGGGTTCCAGGTGCTTCTTTTTCATACATGAGTAGAACTGGTACCTGTAACAGTGGACTTTCTGCCCAATGCCACCCTCTGTCAGTAGAGATGAGCTTTTCTTGTTCTCAGCAACTGAACTTGCTTAGTTTCCTTAAGATACTTGGGCTTGGTGAACCCCACCAAGCAACGCAGAGGTCCCAGGTCCTGGTCCCCTAGACTCAGTTTCCAGGCCAGGCCACACAGCATTGTAAGTCAGCTCTGCATTCATGTGCCCTCCACCCACCATAATACTTCAATCAAGGACTCCAGCCGCCCCTTGTTGCTAGGTCTAACGTGTACTTCGAGGATCCCACACTTTGTTAAGTGCTCATCCCACTCTTTGAACTTGATGAGATAATCTAGCACAGCTAGCCTCTTCTTAGGCTTTCCTTTACTGTCCTCCATCCTGAACTCTGCTACTCCCAACACTGCCTCCTAGGCCTCCTCTCAATCTTTCCTCTGTCTCTTCCCTCTTCTCTGTCTCCGTCTCTCCCTTCCTCCTTTTCTCCTTCCCTCCCTCCCTCCCCTATCTCCCAAGCTTCAATTTCCCCATCTGCTTCCTAACAACCCCAGCTGTGACCCACATCCTGATGAGCATTTTCTCCTGAATGTCCCCATGAATGATTTCTCCCCCATCCTCTGCTTCCCACACCTGGGCAGAGACTGCTGCCTGCTGCCTCTGAGCTCCCAGCTCACCATCTACCATGTACCCAGCAGATTTTCTCTAGCCCTACCATTCTCTCCCAAACCACCACTCAGTCTAATTAAACTTCATCTTGTTGATGCCTCATCTATCTAGTCATTTCACTACACTCCCATCATGTTTTCTAAATGACTGCAACAACTTCCCAGCTAGCTTCATCCCTTTCCCATCTATCCTGTGCACTGTGACTGGCATGATCTTCCTAAAATTGCATCTTTTATGCTTTTCAAATCTGCCTAACTGCTCATAAAACCAAGCTGAGTTCCCCCCCCCCCATCATGGCCTTGACTGAATGGCCCTTCTAGCCCTGCCCGCCATGTCCTCTAAGCATTACTTTCAATCTGCTTGACTTTCTCTTTGTTTCTTCTGGACCTCTGTAGGCATCATCTCTATCTAATCTTCATTTTCAACTTGATTGGACTGGAGTCACCCTAGGAGATTATTAGGAAAGCACCCAGCTGGGTGTGGCTGGGTGAGCCCTGGGCCCCTGGCCCCTTCCTCTTGCGCTCTTCTTCCCTGCTCTCTGATTCCTGGCTACCATGAGTCGGGCAGATTTCCTCCGCCATGCCCTTTCTGCCTGGGATCCAGACAACCATGGTCTTAAACCTCTAAAATTATGTACTAAAATGAACCTTCTCTCCTCTCATTGGTGCACATCAGGTGTTTCGGTCACAGTGATGAAGAATGCGCTAATACAGTCTGCAGCACACTCTCCGAGGCCTGGCTATTTTTCCCCCTTCTATTTGCGGCCTAGAAAGTGCATCCCCAAGGGAGCATCTCTTGGTCTCCCAAACCCTTCTCAATGCACCTCTTTAGGACTGTTCATTCACTCCACTACTGCAATGTACTTCCAACTGCTGGGAAATTACTCCCCTGTCCTCTGTACTGACTGTTACTACAATGAAGGCAAAGACATTTTTTATAGGTATAAACTCAGGGTCTACTCTGGGGACTAAATATGGGAGATATATGATAGACATCTGAAGTATGCATGGATGGCTAAATGGGCCAGAAGCAAGTGAGGCTTCCATGAGGCTTCTGCCAAAGACAGAAAAGTCCTTGGTCAAGGTACAGGTGGCACAAGCACAAGGGAGCTGTAGTGGCAAAGGTCAAGGTCAGGAGTGCAGTGAAATAAAACAGATTAGACAAATAAGCAGAGCGGAAGAAGAGCTTAGAACATGGAGTATGGAGAAACAGTGGGGGGCATGGGGGACTTTGGACTAAGGTTCACGGGGTGAACATCTGGGCACATGTTTGGTGTGCTGGGTGCTTTTCGTTTGTTACACTGGAACTACTCAGCTAAGTTGAAAAGCCTCCATGCTTTTCTTCTTTACCAGGAAAGATGAGCAATAAATGAGTCAGAGGAGCTGGCATGTGCTCCCTCCTACACAGCAGCCACTGACCTCCTGCTGCAGAGGACTTGTGATGTGTCCAGACTTAATGGAGAGACACTGCAAGTATCAAATATGCATAAGATCACATGGACTTGGTATGACAAGGGAGGTAAAATATCTCACAAGTTTGTTTTTCCATTGATTACATGTGGAAATGGTAATATTTGGATATGCTGGAGTAAATAAAATGGATCATTAAATTTCACTTGCTTCTTTTATTTTTTTTTTAAACATGGTTCCAAGAAAATTTTAAATGATATGTGAAGCTCACACCTATCTCTGTTGGACATCATTGCCCTAAAGTGATTACTTGACCTTAATTTGTATATTATTCCATTTAAAATGTCAACTTTAGTGTCAGACAGTAGTCTCCAAGTGCTGGGTTCTCTTGCAGGAATAAAACAAAACTGTTATGAGAAATCCATTGTTAGCTTTATGACATTTTATTTCTTTAGGAAAGAACTTATTGTAAAAAAAATCTCATCATAATTTCATAAAAGAAAGGATATTTAAATACCAGGAAAGGCCATGATCTCAGAAGAATCAATAGCTCTTTAAATTGTAAAACTTCTAAGGAAATCTTTATCGTCTCCCTCTCCCACAGCTCCAGGGATCCAAACTGCACTAATTTACCAACTGGCACCTGAGAGTACAGATCAAAAGTTTGCAGTATTAGGGCCAGCCAGATAGCTCAGCAGACAAAAGCACCTGCTTAGGCGGAGCGCAGTGGCCAGGCTTTCATCCCTGGTGTGCCGTGCTGGCCCCGTCCCCAGGGTGTGCTGAGACTGGGCGTGGTGGTGCATGCCTGTAACCCCAGCACTTGGGATACTGAAAACAGGAGGATCAGTATGAGTCCGACTTGTATAGTGCAACCGTGTAGACCCTGTACTAAATACATTTTTAAAAAGTTTATACTATTAAATCATGATTTCTTTGCTGCCAACTATATAAATACTAACAGTGTAAATACTAATAATATAATACTAAATACTAACAGAAAACAAGATAGCTTCTATTCCTTGTTCTGAGATAGGCAGACCCCACTCTGTTGTTAGTGCTGCTGCTACTTGTGAGCAGGTGTGATTTTTCCAATCTCTTGCCATTGGTCTAAGATCCATGATGGTGAACATCTTAGTGTTTTCAGTGATACAAACAGCCCCCAGAGGTATGCAGGCCATCGGCTCACCGCCGCTGGTCGAGACCCCTGCTTCCTGTGCAGATGGGTGCAGTCTGGGCTTGGAATGCCCACACGTCTCAGAGGATGCAGACTCCTCTGGCTGCATCAGGCCTTCTAAGCAAAAACCACTGGGTACTTCCAGACAACTAAGTTTGGCCAACCCCCTGGAATAAGTGGGATACAGGCTGGATGGAATCTATGGGGCAGAGACCCTTCCTTTTCCCCAGGAAGGTCAGTGGCTCTCTGAATGCTACAAAGAGGAAACACCTGGGATCTTGTCAGGGCTTATGTCAGCTGGCTCCACCACCACCCAGATGGCACGGGGTGGGGTGTGTGGGGGTGGGTGTGTGGGGGTGTGTGAGACTGCTCCCCACAGATAAAAGCAGAACCTTGCTGAGACCAGAAAGGGTGGGGTGGACTAAGGTGTATTTTTGCAATGTTGCCTGAAAAAGATTCCTCAGTATCTAGGACCAGGGCTCCTTCATGTCTTATTTTAGCCCCGCTTAAATCACACTGCACAATAGCCATAAAGACAGCATTTACCGAATCCTCACTCTGTCTCAGGTATTCTTCCTAGAACTCTAAACCCGCACAGAACTTCTCTGAGGTAGGTGCTGAACCTCCTCTTCTCTCCCTGAGGAGGACTGCGAGGATAAGTAACAGAGCCTCAGAGTGAAACCCAGCACTCTGGAGTCTCTGTCTCACCAGTTCTACCTGGAAACCCACTAGGACCAACCAGACTCACAGGCTTTCAAACTTCATTTCATAGTGAGTGGCTTTCACTCCATCTTCTGTCTTGCAGACTATGTGCCAGAAGGTTCTGGAAAGTTGGAAAGCCATGGGGCTGGTGTCTCTCACGTGCCAAAGAAGGATGTTCTCCCCTAACCTTGGCACTATTTTATGATATTTCCTAGGCCTTTAGCTAAAGGCTTAGAGAGCAGTCACTCCCTTCTTCCACCTAAGCAGAGAAACTTCCTCATGAGGAAGCAGCTGACATCAGACCTACAGACTGTGACTCTGGGGGTGAAGAGGGTAGATGTGGCACCCCAAGCTCAGCAGTGGTCCACTTGAGGGGCAAGTGTCTGGCACCTCTTCTCTGGGGCCTCTCAATGGTATGCCCTATACAAAGGTCTGAACAAAGGGTAACAAGCAAAGGGCATACCTTCCTGTAGCCAGCCCATTCCCAAGTCAGTCCCACCCTGAAATCTGCCTCTAGCACCTCCTTTTGCTTTCCCTTTCATCCCTCAAGCCCACCCTGTGCCCCAGCTCAGCCATGTAGCTTTCAAAAATTCTTCCTGCCTGGAGGCCCTGTGCTCAGCCTTTCCTCTCCCCCTTCCACAGCAACCTTCCTATGGCAGGGCCTTCCCCATGTGACTGCCCCCCACCTTCACATGGCACTTGAAGCCAAATCTTGGCTGGCATCCCAATGCCTCTACCAAGGGGCTAACACTCTGGCCCTGCATGTCGCCTCCTGTCCCATTTCTCTCACAGAAATGTTCAGTACCTGGAAAACCAGTCCATGCATCTATAGTTCCATGGTCTAGCCTGTGGTTGACCTCCACATGCCTCCCTCTGCCTACCATCCTGGGCTGCCTGAGTTGTAACTGCTCTTCAGCTCAATCCACTTCCCCCATCGCCTTCTTCGTGGGCTGCCTGGGGTTCCCATTTCCTTTTCACACATCTGCCTATCTTCCTAAGCCATCCTTCTCTGCCTTCTGGTGGTCATGGCCACTGTCCCATATCTTGACATACCTATGGGCAGGCTACTTAACCTACTGGCATCAATTTCCTCATCTCTAACACTAGGATCATAGCAAAGCTGTGGAGCTTAACCAAGAGAACACGGATGAGGTGCCTACCACGTGCCACGGAAGCAGCATGATCAATACATGTTTGCCGATTGTGGTCTTGGATTTATGGGCAAACGTGATTTCTTTGTGGAGTATAACAGGCTTTAAATTTCCTGTGATTTAGTTTTCTAGCTCTGTTCTGAGGATCCATTCCCACTCCTGCACTCCAAAGTACTGTATCCAGTAGACAGTTGGAGAATGAGTCTATTCACTGAGCTAACACTGAAGGACAAGCCTGAATGTCAAGCACTCCACTGGGCTCTGGAGACACAGAGAAGCCAGCTTCCTTGCCCCACATCACTTGAGGATTGGGAGGCTGAATGCAATAGTGGATTGTGAGCGCTGCAGAGTAGGCATGTGAATACAGAGGGAATGCTGAACTCAGGAGAAGGGGATCAATCCAGATTGGTCAATCCCAGAAAGGACTTTTCAGCCAGATTCTTCAAAGATGAAGAAGTATCCTAGAGAGGGCAGTACAGAATAAAGAGGCCCAAATCTTCATGGTCTTTTTGGGAAACCAGCCTCCTCATGGAGATGAACACTCCACCAGGGCTTGAGCAGACCACAGCGAAGGGTGTCCAGGGATGTATTTAGCAATGGAAAGCTCTTGGGGGAGGGGTTGTAGGGGACATACATGGAATGTGGGGTAGGGCTCAGGGCTTGGAAGTGACCACAAGAAGCCACCTGAATGAAACAAAGCTGAGAGAGGAAAATGGCTTCACGAATTTGGACTTGGGTCAAAGGGTGACTGAGAGGACCTAGCCTCAGAGGGAGCAGGTTTCAGGACTAAGAGGAGCTCGCTTGGAGAGGGGGTCAGGCAGGCTCGGTGAGGTCGGAAGATGGAGTAAAGGAAGCATCTATGTGCTGCATCAGGAAAAGGTGGGGGTGGGGGGAGTGGGAGAAAGGAGGCCGCTTGTCTGCTCTGCCTGCCTTACAGGTACTCAGACAGGTCAGAAGGCTATAGTGGTTTGACTAAGATAAAGCATCAGTCACCATGCTGGGCTCCCCTTGTGGCCCCAGGATACTCAGGATAACCTCCAGTGGCACTGGCGGGTCTTGCCCCTCACTGGCCGGGACGGCCTCTGGCTCACCAGTGATACCCGCCCAAGCCTTCTGTTGCTAGTCGCCCCCACACCCAGTTGTTCTCTCCAGCCTCTGGGCCTCACGTGGCTCTCCTCACACCGTCCTGCTGTCTGTCACCATGGAAGGCTCAGTGCCTCCTTTCTATAGCATCTCCCACCCCCGGCTGTCATCTCTTCTGCTCTTTTCATCTCTTTCCAACACATTTTGTACTTGCTGGCCCCGGGCCCTAAATCACTCCTTCTGCTGGCCTTGGCTCCTGTCCTCAGCATCTTCCAAATACAAACTTCACCAGACGTGGTGTCGCAATTGCCTCATCACTTATGTCGCTTTCCAGTTTTTAAAGTAAGTTTGACATTCAGGCAAGTGGAACACTCAGCGCAGGGAGCCAAGGCTGAGCCAGGAGCTCAAGTGGGACTCCTGCCCACATCGTAGTCACAACTTAGCCCAACTCACAGGAGCCACGGCACCCCAACTCACAGGAGCCACGGCACCCTGACTCAGAGAGGGGAGCAGACACTAGCCCAGGACCTCTGATCGCTCACCTGTACCTGTTATCCTTTCCCCTGTCCTCGATCTGTCCCATCTCTGCCCTACTTTCCTGTGGAGCTCTTTTCAATAGCTACAGGACAGTGTGGAGAGATCACAGGGCTTAATGCTGATGCTGATCTGGAGGCTAGAACTGGTCTGACCATGCACAACCATGGCGAACAGACAACAAGAACTTCCTAGACATGAAAGGCCATGCTCAGTGTTTGATACGAATTACATCACCTCATGACTCCCATTTCTTAGATTAAGAAACTGTGTCATGGGGAGTTTGAGCAATTTACATAAAGACCAGCCAGTGAGTAGCAGAGTTGCTTTACCTCAGATCTCACAAAGATAGGAGAGCAAGCCCTCCCTTAGTCTAGCAGTTGCCTTACTTAGGCCTCTGCTTCCTTCCCTGAAATGGCTATGACCTATGTACTCAAGGGCTACTGAAGAAGTCAGAATAAAGGGATAGGAAAGTACTTTATAAATACATGGACAGCATGGGTAGCTTTGTTCTAAGAACTTCATGTATGGTTGACTTTTTTATCTAAGAATATTGCACCCGGTGCCCTGGTCCCAGCTCCAAGCATCCTCAGGATGTCAACAAGTCAATTCTACTTGTTTCTTCCCAAGATGGAAAGCATATACCTTAAATCACACAAGACAATGGTTTTTGAGGCACTAGGGGGAGATGGCAGTGGCACGTGATAGTGTCCTGGGTATTAAAAGGAAGAAGCCTATGTGCTCCAATCCCTTATTCTAGACTGAAAAGAGTGGGCAAGTGCTACTGTGTGCAGTCCAGCTGCTGTCTGTGAGCTGTGCCAGCTCCAGGAGTGAGAGGCCCTGCTGCTGCTGCTGCTGCTGCTGTGTTCCTAGGTCCAACGCTTTTGGGCAATGAAGGAACATGTCAAACCAGTCTACACTGCAGTCTCAGGCTGGGGGCGTCTGGTGACCTCCACAGAGAGGAAGAGGTGGAGGCTGGAGAGGACTGTTTGAGGAAATGGACAAGGCAGCAATAAAAAAAGGGCTGTGCTAATGGCTCTGCAGGGCCCTTGAGTCCTTGCAGGAAGGCAGTGTGTGAGGGGGAGATTCAGCCAGGGCTTGGGGGAGGGGAAACGCTGCCAAGCAGGAGGGCGTCATGTTTCTGGAAATAGCTTTCAACTTGATTCTGCTCCTAAGCCAGTTCCTGTGCATTCTTGCTAGCAGAAGTGGGTGCAAACCAGAAGACAGCAGGAAGCGACCTTGACAATCATCTCTGTCTTACTTCTTTCATCTTAGATATGTGACAGTAGACACTCAGGCAGCCAAAGCAGTTGTCGGGCATTATCTCAGAGAAGGACCTGGGTCTGAACTAGGGAGGTGGTTCAGAGGGAGGGAACACTTGCCTAGTGTGCCTGAGGGCCTAGGTTCCATCCCCAGCACTCCAAGAAGAGTAAAAAGAAAGGACCTAAGTTTTCTGATGCTCGGGTCAGTTGTTTTTCTCCACTTACTTTATGACACTGGGCAAAAATTCATGAAGAAATAAATAATCAGAAGTGAAGCAGCTGATAAAGGACTAACATCCAGGCTTGGTGCTGGGATCTTGGGCAAAGGGCATAGACAGATGAAAAGAAAAAGGTAAAACACTTGACCAGGCTTGAGCGGGCCAGTATACTTATGAACGGGTGCTTAGCTCCACTCACCACTGGGAGGAAGCCGGTGTAAAGCAGGAAGACTGTTCAGCTTTCAGAAAGGCTAAAGTGGGAAAGACAGACGAACGCAAGGGATTGGTGACAAGGAGGGAACTGCTGGAACTCGGCTACAACGACATCATTACTTGTGGGACTATGCTTACAAAAGCTTCTTGGGGTACACTCTGGAAAAGCACATGGATATTTACCAAAAAATTAATTAATTAATTTTAATTCTAGGAATTCTGTTCACAATAGCCCCAAACTGGAAAAACCTTAAATAAGCACCAATAGTTGAATAGATCTACACTTTGCAATATATTTATACAAAAGAATGCTATACAGCAATCAGAAGGAACAATGGATCTTGCAAGATGTGGCTGAATTTCACAGGCCTAATCCTGAGAAAATTCAAACACCAGGACATATAGTATACAGTTTCACTTATACAAAGTTCAAAAACAAGCGACAGGGCTAGGGAGATACCTCAGCAGTCTAAGCATCTGCCTGGCAAGCCCAAGGACCCAGGTTCAATCCCGGGAGAGAGATTTCAATAAAAATGCTCAAGTGCAAGGACCTGAGTTCAATCCCTGGTTC
>NW_004524595.1:836176-850753 GCF_000260255.1 Octodon degus | reverse complement strand
AAAAAAAAAAAAAAAAAAAAAAAAAAAAAAGAAATAAAATTGTAGTTAAGAAAAGATGAAGGGGGATTCTGGTCTTGGTGCACATTTTGACTTTGTAAGAAAGTTTCAAAAGCCATAGAACTGGAAGACCACAATGCAGTCTGTGAAAGAGGCAAAGGTTGCATCTGGCCTCAACATTGATGTCTTCTCCACCCCATCTCTGTTCCCCATAGCACTACATTGACTGGTCCAGAAGGTAGGCTGCAGATCCTCCCTGCTGAGCTTTCTTCTTCTCTCACTTAGAAGTACACACCTGAAAACCACTGTTTAACAAACATACTCTGATGGGAGAACCAACGCTCTCTTTCCCGCAGAGTTACTGCAGCCCTGAGTTTCCCAGGCAGAGCATCTTTTCAAGGGAAGCTGTCACTCAGTTGTGAGGCATAAGGCAGGGATTCACCAGGGGTCTGGCATGGACAGGAAAGGAGTACTAGCCACCTGGGCATCTGGGAGTCTATTCACTTGGAGAATCTATATTTCATGAGGACAAATTTTTAGCTTACCTTTTAATAGATATATCCCTACTAGTCTAATACTTTGTTGAGAAAATTCCTCACAGCAAATGCTTGACCCACAATGTCCCACCTGACACTGAATGTACCTCTACATCTCTTCCCACTCCCTTTTACTTTGTGTACCCCTGAGATGACGGGAAATGAAGGAGGCAGACCCAGGGAGGAAGAAGGGAAACCAACCGCAGAACCAAATGATCGGCTTCCTGACCAAGCCACACAAGCTTCTCCTTGCATCATCTGTGTATCACAGCCTGGCCCAGGTGACAGCACTAGATGATACTCTTGATTTTGTCAGATGTTACCTTGTTTGTGTGCCTTTTGGCAAAGCTAAAATATAATTTTTCAAATATTTAATTGGAAGTCCCACAGCCCTCATGCATGCTCTTCATCTGACCTTAAGGCACAAATCAAACAACATACACTCACTCAGTAGACTGGACATAAGAAGAGTTTTATGTTTGTGACAGAAGGAAAGTATATAATATATATGTATATGTATTGATCATGTTCCCTTAGTAGCTGAAAACTTCACTCTGACTTTCAGCCATGCAGAGAGAAGCTTTGTGTGACCCTGGACTTGTTTCTCAACCTCTCTGAGCTTGGGCCTCTTCACTTAGCTGTGCAGCTGATCAAGCACCAGGTCACTACAGCTCATGCTGGTTCTCAGGCTTGAAACATCATAGTTGGGTTAGCCATGAAGAATGGGTCCCTTTTCTAGATCTCTGGAAGCAACCTTCCTCCCAGCACCCGTGTTTGCTTGTCCCCCTTTCCCCTCACCCAGGGTATACTCCCTGGTATAAGAGCTCGTGTCGCTGCCCCATGTGGACACCCACTTGGTCCAAGCTCAGCTGGCTCACTGTACTTGGGGGAGGGTGCAAGACACTGCCTGTTCTTCCCTATCCCACTTTGGTCACTGTCCCCTCCCAGGAGCTCCCACACATGGTGCTGGCCCAGAGAATCTTCTGAGGGCTTCTCCTGGGGTTGTATGAGGATGGAGCAATGACAGAATGAGAGTGAGAACACTCCGGCATTCTCCAAGTTAGCTCTAAAGCTGTTTAACTGGAATCAAGACTTTTCCAGACAAGTTTCCTTCCAGAACATTCTCTCCTCCTCCTCCTCCTCCTCCTCCTCCTCCTCCTCCATCATTGCATGCTCCAGAATGACGTACTGATTCTTACAAAATAAAATGGTTATTCTCGTCTCCTAGCATGGACTACCTACTACCTGGTAATGCTCTAAAGCCCAGTATGTCTCTCCCAGTTCCAGTTCCAGTGCCACGTCCTTAATTAAAACCCCAGCCTTCCACCCAGTGGAAACTCCTTCTTCTACTCAGACCAGCTTAGCCTGCTTTGTCTTTTTGCATAGGAAAGCTTCTAACTCCTGTGCTTTGCTACATGACTGAGACAGTAACAGCCACTCGGACAGCTGGAGCAAGGCAGGAAGAACAAGAAGTCTGCGCATTGACTCCGGGGCCAAGGGAGAACGCCCTTGGTGCAGTGCACACTGCGCATCAAGAACAGGTCTCCTGTCAGCCTCACCTACTAGATCACGGACTCCGAGGTGGTGGGGACCAATCGCCAACACAGAATTTGGCACGTGGCAAATGCTGAGCGTGTTGATTGAATGAATGAATGAGCAAACGAGTAAGGGACCAAAAGGTACCATGCAAAGCTGGCCAAATTCACTAAGAAACAAAGCACAATAAATAAATGAGCTAAGGCAGTTTGTCCAAATGAATTCTCACTAGCAGGTGTTACTGCCTGATTCTCTTCTGCAGGCTGAGGAATTGCCCCTTTGGGAAATTTCCCAGAAACCCAGAGCAGGTAGAGGCAGCAGAGGCTTCAGACTCAGCATCTGAGGAATCAGGAGACCAGCAATGAGAGGCATCCTGCCCCAGGGCACGTGTCACCTCTGCCTGTCTTCTCCTCCCTTCTCATCCGAAGCCCCACAGGCAGCAGCACGAACAGGTGTCCAGGGCTGCTGACTCTTTTCTACTGTAGAGCCACTTCCAGGACGCTCTGAATCCCCTCCCGCTGTTCCCTTTCTTCCTCCCCCAGAGCAACCTGAGCTCTAAGATGTTCAGAGCCACTGTCAATAGTCTCACATCTTAGATTAAAAAAATGGCCCACAGGAGGGACCAGAAAGTAGCATATGGGGACAGCCTGTTTGCAGAAGCTAAGTGTCTGTGATGGCTTTCCCCCATCCCCCAGCCATGATGCAGAATCACTAAGTCTGTGCTGAGCTAGTGGGATAGCCTTGACTCTGAGGGAATATGAACATTTTTTACGCTTAGCCATTCCAGCCGTAAAGATTTTTATCCTATTACTGCTAAGTGACGAGCACAAGGAGAGAAATGATGATGATCTCTGGCAGTCATTCCAACCGCGTAAATACAAGGAGGGAGAAATGTGTTCAGAGGCCGGGCCGCTGCCCCTTCATTTCCCAGGATGAAAAGGAGCGAAGGAAAAATGTCTTCCTGGTGAGACGTATCCAAGTGTGGAATTTTCCCTTCAGGCAAGTGATGGGTGTCCCACTGTTCCAGCCATTTAGCACCACACTCCAGGAAGGTCAGGAGAATATGCTGGAGGGGAGCAATTGGACCCAGCCAGGCCACAGAGGTGACCTAATGAAGCTTCCCCAGCTGCAGCTCTGTGTGGGCCAAAGCTCACAGGCTCAGTCCACCCTGCCACCTGCTCCCCGACATTCCAAGCAATCCCATAATAGGCACTGCGAGGCAATGGCAAAAATATATATTTGCTCTATTAGAATACCCTTTCTCCCCACCCTCCATGGAGGGGTATGTCCCCATTCGATGGCTTCTTGTGGGCCAGACCCTGCGTAACAGTGCTGGTGGCATATCAGCTTAGTTGTCACTGGAAAGGAAGGACTGCTGGGCCAGCCACCACTTTATGGACATCAGGGCTCCTCTGGGAAACCCAGGCCATCCCACAGCTAGAAGTTGCCTCTTCCTTACACTGAAATCATTGTGCATGGCACACCACTGCTTCTTACCTGCAGTGTGATACATGTGGCCATATCTTATTCATTGTGTGACTTTACAGTGACCTGGAAACAGAGGGTCTCCAAAGGATTATAAGGGTTATAGGCCTTGGGGCCAAAGCTGGAAGTAGGATGCCCACTGTCTGCTCAGCTGAGCGCGGCCAGGGTGGTGTGGTACACGCACACCACTGGACCAAGACAGCAGAGTGCCGAAGCGCATGTCCATCCATGACTGGGTGATAACTCACTGCATGATAACTTCAGGGTTTCTCCTCTTACTACAGACGAGGAAATGGAGCTGAGAGTGAGGAGCCAACGTGTGCCGAAGGCCACTCTACTTCTCTCCTCCCACTTCTCTCTCCTGCCCTGCCCTGGGGAGGAGGCGTATGGACCGCCTCAGGGTCATACATGTCTAAAGAATGTGTTTCAAGACTGAAAATCATGCCAAGTGGAGGGAAGGGGTGGCATGTGGGTGGGTGGAGTGCTAACCCTGAGGTGCATGCGAGTGGGGGACCCCTCTGTAGCTGTAGAAACTCTCTAAACCACACTCGGTGTGAGGTAGTACTCCTCACTGCCTGACCCATGGGCCCCTCCCCTTACACCCCAGGAAAAGGGAGTCAAAGCCTGCCCAGGCCTAGCTGTCCCTGGTCCCTGCTTTGCCTCAGTTGTTCCACACTCCAGATAAAGCAAACTGCCTCCCACAAAGTACCATGGATGATCCTGAAGCAGCCAAGAGAAAATGGTTACTCCATTCTGCTCCACAAAGAGATGACCTGAACCCTAGGTCGTCTCTGGTGCTTCTCCTACCACCTGCGGCCAGAGACAGTCCCAATCCTTGTGGTGATTCGGTGGGCACTGAGGCCTGGAGGGAGAAGTCATGTGCAGCCTCCTCCCCCACCCTGTCACGCTGCATCTTCAGATTCCTGAGCAATTCACTCTAACACCCGCCCTCTTGGCAGATCTTGCTCTAATGCTCAACTAATAGTTCTCTGTTTCAGGCGCCGTCCAAACGCATCCTATAAATCAGAATCCAATTACTGTGGTAAGAAAATTGGAAGCAAATTTAATAAGCTCAGACCCCTCCTACAAATTGTTCCTTCACCTTTTTTTTTTTTTTTCACACTAATGAGAACTCTTTAAGGGAAAAAGCCTTTCTCCTTTAGCTCTGACTACTCTCTCAACCCCTGATAGGAGGTCCCCAAGGGCCAAAGAAGAGTAAGCAGGCTTCTTTTAGCTCTTCTTTTCCTCTCTGCGTAGAAGGCAGGTGAGACACAGTAGGTCAAAGGCCTTTTTATTCTTACTCTTCCTGCCATTTATTTGGTCAGTAAATATTTACTGGATTCTGATCATGTGCCAGGCACTGTAACAGATGATCAATGTGTTCCTCAGCATATAGGGCAAGTGATATCCTAACTAGTAGGACACTAGCTACAAGGCATGATGGGAACACACAAAGTGGTTCAGTGGGCACAAAGCCTGTATTAGTGGAGCTGGGGTCTATGTAGGGGCCAGGAGCCCAGTGTGGGTGAACAGCAATGGGGATTGGGGTGGCCCAAGTAGTAGCCTCTTGGTGGCAGTGACGCCAATTGCCAAGATTGGAGGAAGGGGACAATAGACCCTATGGATTAAGGAACTGGAAGAAGACAGAGGGGAAGGAAGTATCTACAAAGGCCAAAGTCTGTACAGAGTGAGAGACAAAAGTCCTGTCACATGGATAGAAGCCAAGGGCTGCTGCATATGGGCAGGGGGGTGGCCTTATTCCAGGGCCTCTACACTCTACTTAACCTGTGAGCCTTTCTGATGAACAAACCCTCCCATGGGCTTTATCCAGACCTCAAAAGCAAGCCACCACAGCAAGCTCACACTCTGTGGTCTCCATACAAGCAAGTCTCGGAATCACCTGCAGTGTGTGCAAAGCCAGATTGCTTGGCTCTAACCTCTAAGTTTTCTAGGTGAGGCCTAAGAATGTGAATTTCTAACAACTTCCCAAGTGATGCTGGCATGGTGTCTCAGTTACTTTTCACTCATTTCTGGGACAAAATTAAGGAAGGAAAGGTTCATTTAGCTCAGTTAGTGGAGGTTTCAGTCCATACTCTACTGGCTTCAAGGCAGACTGGCACATAGCAAAAGGCAGCAGTTCATGGTGGTGGAAAACAACAAGAGCAAAGGGAGAAGCAGCAGCTGCAGCATCTAGCAAGCCTCTCTCCCTTCCTTTCATGCTGACTGCAAAGACTGGAGCTCCTCAGAGGAAGTGCTGCCCTTCTTTCCATGCTGACTGCAGACTAGAGCTCCTCCAAGGAAACAGGGCACAGGATCCTTCCTCAACTCCTTTTTATACCCTTCTTGAGCTGAGTCATTCTAGGGTGGGCCCTCCATGCCCCAGGGAGGGGCCTCCATGTCCTAGGGCATGGCCTCTATTTCCTAGAGTGTGGAGTCCCTAAGCCCACCCAGCCAAGCTTCCAGCTTCTCAAGTTGACACAATACATCAAGCACCGCATGTGGTGAGCCAGACTTTCCTGCAATCTAATATGGGACCCGTGAACCAGTAGTATTTGTCCTGGGAGCTTATTAGAAAGAATGAAGCTCAAAAAGATGCTTATTAGAAATAATGCAGAATCTTGAGCCCCACACCAGACTTACTGAATCAGACTTACTAGGATCCTCAGATGATTTGTTTGTTTACCTAGTTACACTGGAGGAGCACTTGCTTACAGAAGTGATCCTCAGTACTTGCTGCTCATTAGAGTTACCTGTGGAGCTAGACAGGACATATGTTAGCTGATCAGAGTCTGGGTATCAGCATTTTCAGAAAGCTCCCCAAGTATACTTTATAAAAAGTTTAGATCAGGAACTACTGAGGCTGGTCAGTGCTTGTGCCTAGCATTCTACCCTACAGGCCAGTTGTGACAAATATGGCACACGTGCCACAGCAGGCCCTCTGTATTGTTGCACACTCTGAAAGGTTCACCCTCACTGCTGCAGACACTTGGGTCCACTCACTCCCATTTCTCTGGAGTGAAGCCTGGCTGAACTTCTGTGTCCCCCTTCCCCATCCTGCCTAACAACCTACTGATCATTTAACAGCTCCTTCCATTCTTGGACTCTTAGTGCTTCCTCAGTTTGCTTGCATCTCATGCCCGATGGTCTTGAGCTTTCCAGCAGAGATCTGCTACTCCATCCCCAGCCCTGAAGCATCAGCCTGCCCACATCCTGTCACAATAGCACAACTGACACCTGTTGGGCATTAACTGTGAGGTATGTCAATTCTTTACACATATTTTATTTGATCCTTATAAAAACAAACAAATTAGGAGAGATTGTTGATTTTAATCCCTATTTTTCAAAAGGGGAACTGAAGTATGGAGAAGCTGGACTATGTAAATCCATTCAGTTGTCAACAGCACAGCCAGGATAGGAAACAAGGTAGTCTGATTCCAGAATCCATCACGCCCTCCACCTGGGCTTAACTGAACAGAGAGCTTTTGACCCTGACCCATTGCTGGTGATGAGATTGGTACTTCATTCTTAAATTTCATTTCTCATAAGTCCATAAAAAACAGGTTTAGATTTATAGTAATAATCATCACTGCAGTTTTGTCTGCCAGGGGACACATGACAGTGACTGGAAACATTTTTTTTGTTGACAAAACTTGGGAGTGAGGGTTCCCCCTCATTGCTGCAGACATTTGATACTACTCTCATTTCTCTGGGGTGAAGCCTGGCAGCTGGTTCGGGGGTCCAAGGGAAATTTTCTCAGATAAAGTCCTCAAGTTAAAGAATACATGTGTGCAAAGGAACAATGGCAGGTGGCCCAACACAACAGCACAAGCACTCAAGAGCATAAGAGCAACCTGTGTCTTTATTGTATAATCCTTACACAGGTTGGTATCACATATTTACACTTTTGTATAGCTCTCTAACCAGTGCATGCATGTTTACCTGGGCTAAGTCATGGTTACATAACTGTATCCCACCGTGCACATGTGCAGGATAAGTGGGGTCATATCCTCAGGTGTCCTTGGATACCCTTGAGCTCTAACACAGTCTGCGTGGCTTCCCATAGAGATGCTACTGGCACCCAGGACACAGAGGCCAGAGATGCTGCCAAAGTCCTGTAGTGCGCAGGACCAACTTCACAGAAAGTATCACCAGCCCCCAAGTCAGCAGTGCTGCTGCTGAGAACCCGTGAGCTACAGGATGCTGGTCACTGCTGGCCACAGCTGACCCGAATCAAAGCAGGCAGGGCCCAATAATGACCCCCAGGGCTCTGTCTGCCCAGGCCAGTAAGCCCCAGGTGCTACAACTGCATGAATTCAGTTCTGAGACTGAAGTCACAGAAATCTAAGGAACTTAGCCTGTGACTCCAACTTCACGGCCACACGTTCCTTGAAAACCAAGGGCAGGACTAGAAGGGCATTGCCCAAAAGGCTCATCTGAGGAGAGAACACAGGGCCGTACCTGTAGCCTCTGGTGCTCTCCTCACTGCAGGGGTGACCTCAAAATGTAGCAGCACCCTCCCAAATGTGGCCTGTGGACAGCTGAACCAGTGGCGGCCTCTCATGGCACAAGGCTGACACGTCAGTACCCGCAGATGGCAGCACAAGGCTGACACGTCAGTACCCGCAGATGGCCTGCTCATTCCAGTTTCCTGTTCTTTCCTTCTCCTGCTCATTCTGAGCTCCATCAATCCAAAATTCTCTGAGTAACACAATGGAAGCTCCTGCAGGGCAACCATGTTGCCCTGAGGCAGACATATGGTTGATACACTTGCCTTTTGTCTCCCCAAAGGGTGTCTCATTCTGTTTAAATGCTCTCTGCTGTTCCCGCTGTACTCCCAGCAGGTCACAGTGCCCTAGCTGATAGAGGGAGCCCACCAGGGCTGCGGCAAAGCCCAGAGCTGGGCTGGTGACCCGAGCTCCTTGGGATGGGCGTAGCTCTTCACCACCTACCACAGCACATGCTTCTGGCTCTTGTAAAACTTGCATTTCTGCCTCTCTCTCAAATCAGAGAGGAGTGAGTGTGCAGAAATCAGCCTGCTCTAAGTATCCCCAGGTGATTGCCTGGTGAGCTCACAGTGCCTCCTTTCTGCAGCTGGGAGCAGTCACAGGTGTCTCTCCGAGTGCTCCTTCCCTGAAGCATCACCTGCTTTCCTGGGCTAGAAGCAGACCCTCTGCGCCACCTGAGGGGCTTGGCATCTGGACTCTGGAAAGGGACTTGGTGGGATCCAAAGCCTTCTGTCTCTTCCCTCTTCCCTGTTCTTCTATATGTAAGTTCTGCTCAGAGAAATAAAAAGACCTGATATTTAAATACAATTCTCTCTCATGCCAAGGAGCGGACTAAGTCCTTGGGGAATTTAAAATAGGAATAGTAATAGGAATTTAAATAATACTCTGACTTAAGATGTTTTCAGGCCAGCAAAAGAGAGCATATGTGGTCCATGTCCTGGGTCTGTGACTGTAGGGGGCACCAGGCACTGCCACTAAGAAAGAGTTTCATGGTACCTTGAAGACAGAGTTAGATAGTATTTGCAGGATAGTCAGAGTTAGAAAAAGCCAAAATATCATCCAGTCCACTCCCATACTATATTTATAGGGAAACCAAGACTCCAGTTCCTTTTGGGAATGATGCTGATTTATCAGGTCGAGGGCCACCAGAGGACCTGTGCTGTGTTAGACAAGGTTTCTGAGTTGTGCTACCTCAGTGGGGAAGCTGAGTTTCCTATAATACTAACTTAAGAACCATCAGAATATCCAGCCTCTTAAGTCATGGAAATTCTTACCTCCCTGTAGCACATAAACCCCAGTTTCCACAAGGTGGGTACCCGCAGACCCAAATACATACAGCTCACTAAGAAGCCAGCGCCAGTACCTTAGTCTCTCGGTACACAATGTCTTCAACATACCCCCTACCTGCAACAGCAATTCTGTTGTTCAGGGCTGGTACAAAGTCAGGTTCCTGCAGCAGGCAGGAAACACAGCCACACAGCTCTCTGGGCTGCCTTGACGCCAAGCATGGCTGGAGACATTCATGAGACCAAGGATCTTCCTAGAACTGCTTTTTACTGGGACACAAAGCTTTCTACTAGACCCAATCTCTGCTGCTCACTGAAAGGCTGGCCTGACCAAGAGGGTGGCAGAAGGAGGGCCGTGTGAAGTGGCTCCTTGGCAGGCAGACTGGGGACCCGATGAAAAGAGGCCCCTCTGCTTCTTTTCTCACATGCAAGGTGCACAAGGCTATCACAGGAAAGGCCTGTCACAGCGTCAGGAGAGATACCAGCCTGACTTCTCCGGGTGTACCCATCCTGGCCCCTCCTCCACTTTGAAACCCAAGCAGGGAGGAGGGAATTTACCAAGGGCAAACAGTTTCAACACAGCATTTTTAGAGCTTCATGAGTTTACAAGTGTCACTTGGGGTGACTACCAGCCAAGGGGGAAGGTGTACCTCTCACCCAGTCCAGTCCCCAGTGGATTAGGGCTGTCTTGTAGGAATCTGCAGCACAGGTGAGTTAAATCACTACATCATCACCATCCCTTAGTGTTCAATAGGGAATGCACAGCCTACCCGTGCCGACTCTGATCACCAGCCGGTACACATAGAGGCTCCCAACTCCAGCCAGCGAGGGGTCTTTCCACAGTGTGGGGAGGGGAGGGCTATCAGCTTGGAAGAAAGAGGAAGTACCTCGGATGGCGAGTGTCCGGGACAGCCCGATTGCTGGAGATCCGCTCACTTTCTCTCTGGTTGAAAGCATATAGCTTATAGGGGTCATCACCAACGCGCCACTTCTTGGCATTCAGGTACCGTCGCTCATCAAACTGCTCCCATAGGTCGTCCCAGTCAGCGTCAGAAGGCTGTGTGTGACACAAATGGCAAGTCTGTGAGAACGGCACGCTGCCCCCTGCTGGCCACCTGTCTATTTCTCAGCACACAGCCACAAAGACCCTGTTCATCTAGTCACACTGGGTTCAAAGCTGAGGTCAGAGACAGAACAATAACAAACCCACCCACGGCGGTCATAAACAGAGCAGCGATGACAGTGGCCACTGCGTTACGTGCTGGCTGTGCTCAGGACTGGACTCATACTCATATGCAGCTCTCATAGCATTAGGAGAGGTAATTGTCCATATTCTCATCATACAGAAGAGAAGGCAGCTTCTGTAGTACCTGGGCCAAGATCCCACAGTGAGGAAGCGGCAGGGCTGATGTTTGAATCCCAGTGTCCTGACCTCACAGGGCCTCTTTCCAAGACAACTTGAGGACTGTTGACATAGAAGCCGATGGCAGAGCTAGTTTGTGATGGTAATCTTCATTTCTACCTCTGGTGCGGCAGCAACGAGAAGTAGGCCACGCATCTCTAACACTGTGCTGCCTACCTGATGCGCTGAGCCGTTTCTTCCTTCAGCCCGAGAACATATGCCTATTTTTAGGAGGGATCAATGGAATGAGTCATGCGCTTCGCTGTACGTACCTATATGCCTGTGTGTATATGCATGTGGACAATGGACTCTAGAACATGTAAAATGGTTTCTGTGTTTATTTTCTCTAAGACCTTCTGGGCTGGGCAGAGAAGATAAGGTTCCAGAAAGGTCCCTGGCCTATCTGATGTTGTTCACTGGTAAGAAATAGAGGCCAGAGAACAGCAGCAAGAGGCTGCCTCCTCACCAGAGCCCAGAGTGCTTGGGTGCCATGCCTGATCTTACCTTGGTAAGCAGAGGGCTTGGGTTTGACAGTCACTACCCAAGGGACGTTACTACTCTCCCCTGGAGGAGATCGACTGTATTCAGAAAAGCTCAGATCATTCAGGTTCATCTACCCATGAATGCTGTGTCTCCAGAAAGACCTTCCTGGTGGGGCTCTGCCCTAGGACAGAAGATGGCTGTCCTGAGTCTGGCATGTCACTGAGGATGAGCTGTTCATTCATGTGTTACTGACCCCAATTATCACACAAGTGTCTCACACTGTCCAGGCTTTAAAGGAGCAGAAAGCCACCACTACAGCAGAACAACACGATCCATTCCCTCACACAGATGCTTGAGGGGACAAGCTCCGGGCAGGCTCAGCAGACAGCAGCACAGGCTCTCGGCCCCTGCAGCAGGCAGAGAGTTGCATGAGTCTGCATGTTCATCTCAGGCTCTGTGCAGTCTTATCTGGTAATTGATCTCTCTCCCCCTGTTTGCTATCTCCATGTGAAACAGCCTTCTCCTGCTAATAGTACACAATGAAGCTCTAGAACTGGTGATTTTTATCCAACAATTCATTCTATTAAAGTTTTATGACACTGTTGCTACAGAACATGCTAGGTGGCGGGTGTGAAAAGACCTAGGACTGTGAGAAAAGACCTAGGACTGTGCTGTGCAATATCCCAGCCTGCCTGACAGCTGTCACCTCTGGCTGGAGCATCATGTTGTGGTTACTCTGACATCCTGTCCTTGTGGGAAGGGCCATGGAACTGTTTGCCACTAGCTCAATGCCATGTTAATTCATTGTTATTTGCTAAATAAGTTGTGAGCCCTTATGGCTCCAAGCTAGGGAGCAAGGAGGATACACATGGCTCCTGCCCACAAGGGTGCTACAACCTTGCAGAGACACCCTTGGGGATAACTATGCCACCCCACAAGGTGACTGTGACCAAAGAAGATCAATGGCAATGCCGGGAAAGCACAGAGGAGTGAAGGAGATAGGGAATGGCTTCTTGGATGGAGTGACATAGGTTAGGCTCTAAAGGGTGAGAAAAGACCTTTGCTTTGCTTAAGGCCTGTGGTGGGGACGTAGCAAAACACTGGAGAAAAGGCAGTACACTACTCGGGGTTTTGTAGAGTAATAGAGTCAATGTGTGTGTGTGTGTGTGTGTGTGTGTGTGTGTGTTTAAGTTTAAGTTTATATAGAAAGAGATCGTAAGGAATTAGCTTACGTGATTATGGAGTCTGACATGTCCCACAATCTGTGCTGGTCATGCTAGAGAGCCACAAATAACTGACATCTCTCTCAGTTCAAGTTCAAAGATGAGAACAAGGCAGTTCAAGGCAGCCGCAGAAGAAGTGCTCCCTTTCAGTCCCACCTTTCTATCAGCCCCTTCGCGCATGTGTCAACTCATCCAGAAATGCTCACACCATTCCAAGAAGAATGCCTGACCAAAGGCCTGGACGCCCTGCGACCCAGCCGAGTTGAGAGTGGTATAACTTTAACCACCCAGGCAGCAAATCCAGACACAGAGCATCTGTTTAGGGAATGGTTAGCTCGGAAGCAGGGCGGCTGGAATGTGCACTGCCAAGAGCGAAGGAGAAATACAGAACACAGGACCTGACGAAGCAGACCATGAGAAAAGGTCGCTGGCTGCACATCCCTCGCAGCCTGGTTTTCCCCACCCACAAGGGAGCCGAGCTTACCCAGATCCCTGACAGGAGCCTCCTCCTGGGAGAAGGTGCTATGAAGACTCAGCTGAAATTCTGGCCCCAGAAAGTCACAGAAGCATCCAGGGTGGCAAAAGAAATCGCATACACAGTCCCTGGAAGGCCTCCGTGGTGGGGTCTGCTCCCTTCAGAGGGTCGTGTGTACAGAGCTTGCTCACAGACTGCTGCACTGCGCCCTCTTTGGGGGCACAGCCTGCCCTAAAGGCCGGGATTTCCTGCTGTACCACTGAATGCATTAGATAATGGCAAAAGTGTGCTTCAAAGAATCACACTATGTTTTATCTTTATATATGCACATATATTGTCATAGACTTCTCACACAACCCCATCTGTGCAGGCAGGGCTGGCATTAGAAGAGCGAGGTGGCTTTGCCAAGCTCACAGCTTGCACAGGATGAAACCGCTGATGTCATCCTCCCAGAGGAAACCCCACCGCCACCATCATCACCATCAGAGACTGGAACAACAGAGGGAACAAAATATGCACCAAAGGGTGAGCTGCTCTAAACAAACTAACATCCGATGCATTCAACAAGAGACTTAAACCCCATGAAAACCTTCTAGACTGTGGTCTGGTAAGGCAGACACTACCCACTGTCAAGGCTTTTGCTGAGGACCAGCTTGACACAGCACAGAGTTGGCAATGATCGATATTCAATAAATTGGCATAAGATAAACTGACTACATGACTTGTGGCAAGACCTGTGACGGGCGTACAGACAGTTTAATTCTTAAGCCAATGGCCAGAGCTGAGACCACGAGCCCAGCAAGACATCTATCAAGTTCTGATGGCAAGATGGCACAGACACTGAGGACAGGCTCATCTAAATTCCTTCTAGTTCAGTAGTCCAGTTAACAGACAACCAGAGTACTAGTTAACCACGATCTATTCCTATATGCTTTTCCAAGATTGTTTTGCTTCTTAGTGCTTGAACCTTGCCTTTGTCAGCAGTTCACCTATCACTTTCCTCAGCCCACAGCATGCCCCCTCCCTGTTAAACTGTGCACCTAATGAAGGCCAGGGACACTGTGCCCTTGGTCTTAGGCTTTCATTGGGGTTTGATCATCCCAGGCCCCCTTGTAACTGAAATCTACATCCACATCCATCTATATCTAGATATATATTTTTTGGCTGTGTTTTATTCCTTCCTTATATCCTCAGGCAGGAGACTGGTGGTCCTAAGCCAGGACCCTGACAGCTTTCACATCAGGTTTCAGGGAAGAAGCAGTGCTATGAAAATGCTGTGCCTACAATAATACCTGCCACTTGCTGGGCACTTGTTGTGCCATGTTTTATTTGCAAAGGATGGAAAATAAATGGGGAACAATTTCTGTACCCTATCATGTTCCTAGGCAAGAATTCTCCCCTGAGAAAATCAAAGCCAAGTGCAGAACCAAAACAGATGCCAAGGCGAGAGAGCCACCCACTATGCCTACCCTGGGCACTTCTAAAAACCCTAGAAAGGGTTGGTTTTTTTTTTCCGTCTGCCGCTAAGGACGTTGGTGTGGAGGACGGTAACGACCATGAGTTCCGGTGCGTTGGCAAAACCCCAGATGCGGGGCTTCTGGCCAGGCGCTTCGGGATTCATATTGTTGGAGCATTTGCTGTCTCCCTGG
>NW_004524595.1:799281-835286 GCF_000260255.1 Octodon degus | reverse complement strand
GGGGGGTGCCTGCTTGTCTTAAGTTATGACATTAGTGGGATGATTTCCTATTTGTATTCTCATTTTCCTATATTGGTCAGAGTCCTTCAGAGAAATAAAACAAAACCGTCTGTCTGTCTGTCCAGAGAGATACTGGGAGAGAGAAAGAGGACGAGGAGGGAGAGACACAAGAAAAAGAAGTTGCCTTATTTTAAGGGCCTGGCTCATACAACTGTGACTTGCAGCTTGAGACCAAAGGCAGCCTTTGCAGGCAGACCTCCTCTCTGCTGGGGTGAGGTCAGTCCCTGTCTCCTAAAGCCCTCAACAAAAGATTGGATGAGGCCCGACTAGATGAGGCCTACCAACATTGTGAAGCGTAATCTGTTTTGCTCAAAGTCTATCAATTCATATGTTTAAAACTCCCTCAGAAAAACATTCAGAATAATGTCTGACCAAATACCTGGGCACTATGCCCCACCCAAACTAACCATCACAGCTCCCCTGTCAGAACCTCAGAGGGGAAGGACTGAGTAAGGGGTCCTCAGGGTTATTTCAAGCCCTCACAAAACTAAAATACTATAGAAAATTACACCAAGTTTTCAAATAAGGAAAATTGAGACAAGGGAAAGACAAGTGATTTGCCTAAGTTCACAGAACCAGAAAGTGTCTGTCTCAAAACCTGTGCCAATCCCCCCTTTTTGCAACAGATGCACCTTCAAGCCAGCAGTGGGGTACAGGGGCTGTCATCTGCTCATATCTAGGACTGCAGCCTCCAGCTCCCGCAGACCAGCCAGAGCCATCCTGCTTCCCACTGGCTCAGGGCAGACCAAATGCTCCCAGGGGCCCTTCCCATCTGACAAGTAGACCTATAGGGGTTACAACAAGCATGGTGTTTAATGCATCACCGAGCTTTTAGAAGAAAAAGCTTCAACATACAAGGAGAGGAGAAGCCAGGGGAAACACAGTGCTGCAGCTAGAGCTGTGGAAACTGGACAGGAAGTAAAGCAAGGCATGAAGCTGCGCTGAGGGTGAGGGCGTGGAGGCACCGGCCCTTCGCCCACATGAGTTGGTCCAAGTCTGACACCACCACGCTCAGGAAGAGGACGAGGGGTTTGAGTGGGTTGTGCCCCTGTGGCAGGCAAAGCAAATGTGAGTCCTATCTGGAGCAAAGTACAGGCCTCAAAAGTGCCACAAAAGGTGAAGTCAAAATAAAAAATAAAAAAATCACCAGACACACAGGAAACAAGTCACTGAGGCAAGAATCAGCGGCAACTCAAAACAGAATAAGACCCTCCAAGGACTTCAGACACAAGAATCAAGAGAGTATCTCATGAATGTGGGCAAGACATTCAAAATGAGGAAGAAAAATTAAGAAAGAACAAAAAACAAAGGGCTGGGTAGATTAAAAAACAAACAAGTCTTAGGAAAGTATTGCAGTTAAAGGCCAATGCCACAAGAATCACAGAGAGATACAATATGCAAAGCATTTTATATGGCTAGCTCATTGTCACTCTCTTATAAAGCGGGCAGGCTAGTTACATTGTTCCCATTTCATTGATTAAAAAACCTAAGGCTTGTGGAAGAAGACAAGCTTCCACATGACCACATCAACAGGGCTCACTACTCAATGCCCATCTTGGACTTTCAACCTGAAACCCTGTGTTTTCTCTGTATCACTAGAGGGTCCATTCAACCACAGGGCCTCTTTTCCCTTTTGCCAGCTACTAAAACAAACAAACAAACAAACAAACAAACAAACAAACAAAGAGGTATTTGCTCACCTTCACACTCCTCTCACGGCTGGCCAGCAGGAAGTGACCTTACTTTCCCAAGGGCAGGCCACAGCGGGAGGGAAATGGCCTGGGAAAAGGGCAACTGTTGGGAAGAGAGCCTCCCCAGGGGCCAGGCAAACCCAGCAAAGGAGGGCAAGCTGGCCCTGTGCTCGCCTGGGTGCACGACAGAGGAAGGCTGGAAAATCCCTTTCCCTCACCAAGGGACAGCACATCAATTATGGATTATTAGATCAGATCTTCATTTTAATATTTCCTCCATGTATTATCACCTCTCTTTCTCACTGGAATTCTGTCTTGGGAGTTATTTAACTGATGTGCAGAAATCTAAATTTAATTTATTATGATCTAACTCACTTTAGAAGCCAAATTACCCTGCACTGGAGAAGGCTCAGGTCAATATCCCACTTGGCTTTCTATTTATCTTCTGCACAGTTTTCTCTCCATCCCTTTAGTATTCATTTGATCTCGGGTGCTGGCCATAAATTTAAATTTTCCTCAAAATTAGGCAATTGTTCCTTCAACGTTGTAGTTTAATACTTAGTATTAATTATATGAGCACCATTCCTTAAAGAGTTTGATAGATAGAATGGACATACAGCAGAAGAGGGATGGGTTATTTCTCAAACCAAATGAGGCAGTGGATAATTCAACAGAGATGAGTTTACTCTTCCGTTTGCCCACCCCACCCCATTTCACTTTGTTCCTCATACTTCTGTTTCAAGAAAAAACAGATCTCCAGGGAACTGCTCTACTGTGACACCTCTGAGCTGAGGGGCCACTGCCAGCCAGGACAGCAAGCCTGCAACTCTCTCGAAGGCTGGATTTTTCTCCACTTGATTTTGGTCTCATTTCATCTCTGACAGTAAGAATAAACATCGTCTGCCCTCTCCAATGTCACCATATATGCACCGGCTACCAATACCTCAATGGCATGCCACATGCAAATGCAACTTTGGGGGAAGCTTCCAGCTTTCTAGAAGAGGAAAAGTCCCAACAATTATTATAATTGCCTGAAAACTCCAACTGTGAAATATAATATGATTAGCTGAATGGATAGAAGCCCAGTTTTTGTTTCTGGAATAGGAAAAAAAAAAAACCTCACACAATTTGGACCTTATATGGAGATTAATTTGCTTACTAATTAGCATGAGAGGGAGGTGCCAAGGAAGTTGAAATCAGCATGATGAGAGAATAAGGCTGGCGCCAGGCACAAGCCAGACTGCGAGGACTACAGCTGAGGGTCTGCTTCCTGCCCACCAGCACCCATAAAGCTCCCTCCGGAGATTGTAAACTTACAGCTCCTCTGCGCATATGGACACTCAAATGGCTTGCCACTTGCCTGAAGAGTTTCAATTGATTTTGGACAGGAAGACCCGGAAGCTGACCCCACCCACATCCTTCATTTCAGCATTCCCTTCCCTTTGTGTTGAGAGGAGGAGATGAAGGATGGAGGGGGCCGGGTATCATTCAAGGCTCAGGAGACTGAATCTTGTGGACTGGATAATGACAAAGGAGGGTGAAGCTACCTGCAACCAGGAGGCAAATATCCAAGAACAGCCTGCACTAAGCCTAGGCCCAGCATCCAGGACAGACCCAAGAAAGGGACTGGACACAGGGCAACAGCCAGAAGTGACATAGGAAGGACAACCTCCAGGGCTAGATGCTGAAACATGACGGCTCTGGTGTACATGGTCCAACTGCATTGGCCACAGGTTGGGTCACCACACGGCATGAGCACATCCAGTAAGGCCGACGCAGCAGCCACCTCCCAGGATTGGGGTGTGGGGGAGGGGAGGATATATCCATTTAAGTCCAGCCTACAGCAAAACTAAGAGTGGACTCCCGCAGGACGCAGTCAGAGGCTCATGGCCAGAGCCCAGCCTTCTGAAAACCACCTCTAGAAACAAAAAACAGATTTGCATTTTTTAGTAATGGGAGAATTCTTTGACTTAGTCGCTTTCTTGTCACTGGAACACAATAGCTAAGACCCACAATATAAAAAAGAGAAATTTACTTTGGCTCATGGTTATGGTCCATGGTCAGCTGCTCCAGGGCAGAAGCTGCATGGTGGCCAGGCCAGGCAGGGGACAGATGTTCACACACACCATACAGCCGGGAAGCAAAGCAAGAAGGGAGGAGCCCTTAATCCAATGAAACCATGATCCATTCATGTCCCAAAGCCTAACCTCTGAATTGGGAGATTTCAGGGAGTTCATTCTTGACCCCAAACTATAAGACTCTCCCTTCCAAAGATGGGCTTCTTTCCTCCTTTATCTTGCTGTATAGAGCCAGGAACTATTTTAAAGCATCATAAGAGAGTTCTTTAGCTACAAGAAGTAGCTCTGGGTTTAAGCAATATTCAAGAAGGCCCTAGTGAGCCAAGGGGCCTAGCAGAGTCACAGATGAGCAGGCCTATGGTCACTGAGAGTGGAATACAAGTGGGAACAGAGGTGTTTTGTAGGCACCGCATGATGTGTGCCTATTGACCTTGCTGCAAATCTGTCTTTGGGTGAAACAAAACAAGCTATGGGCTGAATTTGGCCTGAAAGCCACCAGATTATGACAGTAATGAAATAAAATGAAAAGAGTAAAGAAAGCACAAAAGAGAAGAATCAAACAAATGGAAGAAGGTTCGCAGTCGACATTGGGCTTTTGTGACTTCCTTTTTCCTTTAAGGGGCCCCTTGTTTGCTTTCACCCGACTTCTTCTGGACAGAAATACAGTCAGCAGTATCTGTCTGTAAGGAAACCAAGATGGCAAAGGAGAAGCAGCCCCGCCCCAGGGATGTTCTACAGGTCCGGAAAGCCAGACCCTGGCCTTGGCTTGGCTTTGCCTAGTGTGTCTGGTCGTCCTCTCGTAGTGTATTTCTCCCTCTCTCACAAAGGCAGCACTAATCTTCCTCCACCAGATTTAACAGGCCCAAATCAGATCTCAGAAGTGAGATATGAAAAATTGCTTGGTAAGACATAATGCACACGTAACATATTATTATTGTCAACATGGTTGTGGTTACTATTATTTCTTTTGGAGGCGGAATGCTAATGGAGGGGAAAATGCAATTTACATTCAGCCAATTTATGTCTAGCTGTTTCTGCCTTCCCCGTGGCAGAAATGGACTCTCTGACAGCAGCCACAGGCTACTGGGTACCTCATCTCACTGTCCAGCTGCAAGGACCTGTCATTATCAACACTAGCGCTTCCTGGAGCTCTCGAAAAGGAATGCTTCCTTTTCTATCCAAAACCCCACCTCTCAGACGTGGGCCTGAGCACAGTGCTATGCGAGTGATAAAACAAGAAACTATTTTTAAGAAATGAAATATATAAGCTTATTATCAGCTTAAAAGGCTAGGAATTGAGCTCTGTTCTAAGTTTGGTTCTAGGCCAGGGAGATAGCTCAGCAGCACAAGCGCCTGCCTGGCAAGTGCAAGGTCCCAAGTTTGATCCTTGGTACCACACACACACACACACACACACCAAAAAAAAAAAGGCTAAGGAGTTTAGGGTCAGCCTGATAGCTCAGTGGACTAAAGTGCTTGCTTAGGCAGAGTGCAGTGGCCGGGGGTTTTGTCCCCAGCGTGCATGCTGGCCCTGTCCCTGGGATGCTCTGAGACAGTGACTGAGACTGGGCATGGTGGGGTGCACCTGTAATCCCAGAGCTTGGGAGGCTGAAAACAGGAGAATCACTATGAGTCTGATCCTGTAGTAAGACCCTGAACACCCTGTAGACCCTAAATACAGAAAATAAATTAATAAAAATAAACAACAACAACAACAAAAATACCCAAGTTTGGTGAGGCAGTGAGGCTGGGCTGGGTGATTTTGGGGACAAACTCAAGAAGAACGCAGAGCATGAAAGCTTATCCGAGACCCCAGCTCACAGACAGACAAAGAGCTTGGAGTCGGAGCTGGCTGCTTGCCTTCTTGCTCCCTTTTCAGGATTTGTTAGGCCCAAAGTGTCTTCCCTGTCCCCCACCCCTACCCCAGCTTTGCCACCAGGGGCTGGACTGGCCAGGCCAACAGTAACACTCACAAGGAGTGCAGCTGGCAAGGGTTACACACACACACACACACACACACACACACACACGCACACACACACACGCACACACGGTTCTTCTCAAGCAAACAACACTTCCTTGAGAAAAATCAAGCTGAGAACTTGTGGAAAGCTGGGGAAAAGGAGGAGCTTGCCAAGGCGACACACTCTCCCCCTCAGTGACACAACCACCCACACCACCCTCTCTAGCAGTTAATGGTTTTGCAACTCTTATGCCAGGATCTAAAAATGTGTACTCCTCCGATATTCAGAACAATCCTGAGGTAGGTGCCATAACGGACCTTACGTGGAGATGAAGTGGAGGATTGTGAAGTTAGAATGACTTGGCTAAGGCCACTCAGCAAGAAGGTGGAGGTCTAGAATCAACCCTGGCAAGTGGACTCCATGCACATCCTTGACCAGGACCTGGCAGGTGCAGGATCACCCATGGAGCAAGGATTCCTTCCCCCGTGCCTGCCTAGTAACAGACTGAAGAAGGCAGAGGAGGAGACAGCAGCCAGGAACTCAGCACTATGCTGTTGGCCAAGCTGACCTAGAAATGCTTTCGCTCATCTGTACACTCAAGTGGAACACTATGGCTAGAGACAGCGGCAGGGTTCGGTGTCCCCGAGCCCTGCCACTTGTTCCTTAAAGGTGAGATTGCAAGAAGCTTCCAGCTCAGCCAAGCATAATTCGTTCCTGTCTCTTTTACACTTCTGAGGTGGAGGATAGATTCTGCACAGATAACTGTGCACAGCCCGGGCCCAAAGCTTACTGTATTTTCTATCTGCTTCATAAATAAGGTGACATCCACATGGCCTCTGGCTCCCTCAAAACTAGGTCAGCCCACTGAATATGCAGGTGTAGGGCTGGAACGAGGGACTTTGAAAAGGCTTTATCTCACAGGACTCCAGGAGGGCTGCTCGCTGGCCTTGAATGGAGGGGCTCTTTTTATGTCAAAAGTATACCCACGTTTCCCAGATATCTCGCCTGCTGATTCTGGAGGGGAAGCGGATGCTTATTTCAGCCAATGGCATATGTGGTGCTGTAGAGTAAATGCAAGTGGGTAAGGCAATGGTACTGAAGAACGGGGAGAAATCCTTACAGGCATGACCCAAATACTGGCCATGTCCGCAACAGAATGGTAGCCTCTTCTAGAGCATCTTTTTTTTTTTTTTTTTTTTAAGTATTTGGTACACGGTCTCACTATGCAGCTCAAACTCATAGTGGTCCTCCTGTTTTCAGCCACTCCAGCACTGCGATTACAGGCATACACCACCATGCCCGGGTCTCTGTGGCCCACTCAGTGTACCTAGAAGGGCTGGCATGGCATATGGTGCCAGAATCGAACCCCAGTCTCTGTGCTTGGCTAAGCAGGTGCTTACTCCACTGAGCCATCTCACCTGCCCTAAAACATCTTACATAAGCTGTCTAAAGGGATTTACAATGTACTTGCTTACATAAACAACATGCATTGGGGCATTTCCCTCACTTCAGGGAACACTAATAATTGCTCCCCAAATGCCATGCTCCTCACCAGCTGTCCTTGTGCGAAGCCCTGGTGGCATGATCCCTTCAGCAGCTCCACCCTAAGGGATGGTAAGTGCTGGAGGTACCTTCAGAATGTCTCCCACACTTTAATTCAACTTCTTTTCCTACACAGGAATAAGGCTTACTCTTGCTTTAATCCAAGCTGGTACTGTACAGAATCCAGATTTGCACTTCAGATATATGGGGAAAAGATTAATCACCTCACCAGAGCTGTTATGCTTTATGTTTTACTTTATAAAATTACTCAATATAAGATTCCTTTAAGTAATCCATTTCCTTAGTGCATTAAAATTAGATTCTAGAGACAAAGAAATTTTAGCATCTGAACAACTTTGCCAGAGCAATATTCTAAGAAATGAAGTCAAAACTCAAACCTCTCAGACAGTCTGGGATGTTCTCACCTCCCTGCTCACTCTGTCCTTCTTCTTCACTCAGCAGAGGCAAGGTAAAGCTCTGCTGCACCTCTGAACAGCGCTCCTCCCTTGATAATGTTGTGCTAGAGACTGGCCTCTATGCCTCTGCTGTGTCCAGCTTCATCTCTTCTTCCCAAGGTGTCTAAGTTACTCTTCTCTCATTGCTGGGACAAATACCCAACACCCAAAATGAAGGAAGGAGAGGTTTATTTAGCTCACAGTGACTGGAGGTTTCAGTCCATACTCATCTGGCTCCAAGGCAGAGTGGCACAGGGCAGAGAGCATCCTTTCATGGTTGTGGCAAAGAGCAAGAGAGCAAAATGGAGGAGTAGCAGCAACAATGGCAACAGAGAGCAAGTCTGTCTCTCTGTCTCTCTTATGTTACATTCAGGATATCCACCCTCAGGATGGGTGTAGCACTCACACCAATAATCCCAGCAGTACTCGGACCCATAATCTCAGTGGATCATGAGTTAATCTCAAACTCTAGAAGTTCCTGCCCCATGACTGCATGAGACACAAACCATAACACAAGGGATGAAGTCAAAGCCAACAGGGTGAATTCAACCCTCAGAGTTCTCAACACTTTTGGCTCTCTCCAATTTCTCCAGACCAGCCCCTCTGATCTCTCCTATCAGAACCTTCTATTTTCTTGGATGTCACCCCCTCTTGAACCACCAGATGCTGGGCTCCCGGCTGCCCTGGCCCGATCGCAGTCTTTCCCAGCGTGTTAAACATTAAGGCTTCCCAGGCAGGAGAAGGCAACTGTAATCTTTCTCCTGTCTCTGAAATCAAGGCTAGAGAGAGGCAGCATAGCTATGGAGGTGGCGGGTGGGCCCAGTGTGTGGAGAAAGTAGGTCATTAGTGGTAAAGACTACAATTTTGGAGTGGTTGTTAATGCTTTGTTTATATGGATTTCTTCAAATGTGACATTTTAATGGCATCATAATTATGTGATTACAGTGCAGTTGACAATGCTCAGGGAGAGAAGGCGACGGGGACTCTGGCACCCTGCTGGGGGAGGCGGTTCCCGGTATGGGTGGCCAGGGGGGCCTTTTTGGCACTGTTCAGGCCAAGCTGCCTGAAAAGCCTAGAGTAGTTTCCCTGAGTCCTGTGCTAGACAAGGGGCCTTCGGTTGGTAGGAAACTTGCATGCACCTGGGACAACACTGACACCCCAGATGCAGGGCCCTCCATTCAGAGGCTCACCAGTAATAGCTGCATTTCTTCACTTCATTTATTTATTCACTCACTCACTTTGTGCATGCATTCATTCCTTCATCTATTTTTTAAGTCCTTGAGTTCCTACTATGGTCCTAGGGAAACAGTCAGTAGATATTCAGAAATCAGAGAACAAATGAAGAAAGGAGAAGGTGGCGAGGAACAGCAGCCCACATCTATTGGGTTCCTACCAAGTGCCCAACACTGAGCCATGATTTGATGTGCTCAGCTTGACCTCTAGACAGCACTACACTGCACTGATGAAGACATTTTCAAATGTTCTCATGCCCTGGCTCCCAGGAACCCCTGCTTCTGGGCTTCTGTTCCCTTCTAGCCTCTTCTGATTCCTTCACGGGGACTGCCTTCCCCCAGCTCTTCACATGCTCACCAGCAGAGACACTTTCTATGACTGTGGCTTCCTAAGTGGAGAGTTCAAAGATAGTTTTCCAACTCAGATTTCTTTTCAGGGCTCTGGGTCTTTCTTGAACAGCTGTGTGCTTGGCAGCTCCATGGGAGAGTCTCACAAGCATCTCCTCTTTAACAGATCTCCAGTGAAGATGCCTGGACTGCCACGCCCACTGGCTTCCTCCAAGCATTCCCAAGTGAGGGATACTAGCATGAGCCACATTATCAGCCCATGCCAGGGAGGCATGCTGGAAATGATTTTGTCCTTCACCTTCAACTTTAATCTGACTGCTTGACCCTCTCTCTCACATACAGAACCACCGCCATTCCCTGTAATCCTACTTCCCAACATGTCTCCACCTGTGTACTATCACCTCCTACCTCTGCAACCCTGTTGGCCATCACTGGCCTTGTCCTAGAATGCTGTAACAGGCTCCTACTTGGCTCTGCACCTTGATGCTTGGTTCTCCCAGTTTGTTTTCTGCGGTCTCCTTCTTAAGATTGAGATGTGATTCCATCTCTCTTATTCTGGCTCCAACTCCTCCAGTGGCCTCCACCATACCACAATGACATCCACATTCCTTTCTGTGGCCCTCAGGGCTCTACTCGATCTGTGCCTGGACCCCTTCCAGCCCTCATCTCCTCTCCTCTGTTTGCGAATATAACAAGACCAGCTTTCCGACTCAGGCCTCCATACCTGTTGGGTGTTCTTCCTGGAATATTCTTTATCTGACCAATTCCCACTCATCTAGTGCATCTGAAACGAAGCTCAGCATTCTGTTTTTCAGAAGGTGCCTACAAATCTGCAAGTTGGAACCAAATCCCTTCTATCCCTTTGCAGAACCTTGCACACCTCCTTCACAGGACTCAGAGGTCTAGCCTGCCCAGGAACTTCGCCTCACGCTCTGGGTTTCACACATGCTTCCTGAGCAGGCTCTTGAGAGTGGCTACTGTGCCTGCCTCACTCACTCCTGTTATCATTGACACAGCTGCCAGCATACGCAGTTCTCCAGGCACCCAGGAGACCTAGGTCTTTCTCCATTCATGATCTCTCTGACCCCAGACATGTCATTTCACCTCTCTACCCTCAACCAAGAGAGGCCAAGTGTCTGTTCTGCAACATTATGATACTGTTTTATGGATCTCATGGGTTCATATAAGTCAAACACTAAGCAACGCACCATGGACACATTTAACAATAAATAACAACTGCAAGTTAACTTGTTATGAAGTGAAAACAATGTGGTTGTGTCAGGATGGGATGGGACAGGAGGACAATTTCATCAGTGAGGCAGCAAGGATTTCTCAGAGCCAAAACATCTGATTTTGACTGCTTACCCTCACTGCCCCACGTTTTAGGGTGAATCACTGTTATGGTTTGTGTCTAGTTGTCCCCACAAAGCCTCATTCCGTTATGGGGTGGACTCCTAGAGTTGGTGATTAATTCATGATCCAGTGCTAGGACTATGGGTGTGAGGGCTGCACCCAGCCTGGGGCAGATCGCCTGAATGCAACACTAGGGAGACAGACTTGCTCTCCGCTGCCTTTGTTGCCACTACTGTTCCCTTTTGCTTTTGCTGTTTTCTGCCACCATGAGCTGCTGCCCTCTGCCATGTGGCACTCTGCCTTAAAGCCAGCCAACATGAACTGAAACCTCCAAAAAAAAAAAAACAAAAATGTGAGCTAAATAAACCTTTCCTACCTTAATTTTGGGTATCAGGTATTTTATCCCAACAACAAGGGAAAAGTAACCAAGACCATCACTATTGCTTGTTGGGTCTTTGGTGGGTTTCCCCTCCTATCCAACATTCATAATTACTTCAAAGAAATGTGGCTCCCTTTTCCATGTGGTAGAATCCATAGTCGTTCTCCCCAAGTCATTGTACCTGAAGTCATAGAGGCCAAATTTTATTTACAGTCTCAAGATTTCACACTTCATGGGAGCCACAGGAAACTCCTATATCCCTTATAGAGGACAAGGTACCTTTTTGCAAAGAGAAGCTCACATAGGGAAGCCCACCTGCAGAAAAAAAAAAAAAAATCAACTGCACCCTCCCTTCTCCTTTCCCAGCTGCACCATAGGGGGCTGACGCTGCTTTCCAGCACTACCAGCCTCTGCCCATCCCATGCTGAGCACGTTAATGAGGCCTGCTGTGCACAGAGACCCCATAATTGGTCCCTGCGCTGCTTGTGCTTTAAAAACCAGTGGCTTTGAGCTGCATCCTCCAGATGTGCTGCCCCAGCCCTGTCTGCCATCTGGGAGGCTGTAGAACACACTGCTAGAGGCCCGCTGGGAGGAAAAGGGGTGGTGTGTGGCTGCTGCCTGGAGCAGAAGGTGTTTGAAGTGGGCTGGGGTAAAGAAGCCAGGGAAGTCAGCCTGCTTACATTCTTTGCAGAGTTGAACAGCAGATACAGACTGAGGATTTATGAATTTAGGTCATCAAAAGACAAGCATACATCTTCAGTTTTTCACACTGCTGTTGGAATGGTCTGGCCAAGATTCAGCTGGATCCCATCACTAGAATAAATCAGGTCCCATTCTGGACTATGGACCTTTACTAGCTTAATCCTTAATCTTTAATGTGGTTCCTATGTACCAGTATCCTTATTATTAAATTTCCTTCACCTTTGCTTGAAATAAGCCGAGCAAATATAGTCTATGAAACCTATAAGAGTCCCCCACCCCAATATTGTGACATTCCATTAACTGCCTGTAGATAAGGTCCTCTTCTCCCAAGTCTAGCACTGTGGAGGCAGGAACATGGGTCTTCTCTCCGAATCCCAGGCACCTGTTAGAGAGATTAAGCAGCCCAATGAAGAGGACTGATAGCCTCCGGCCAGCTCTCCCTCTCCACCATCACGGGCCAAGAAAAGGAGACAGATACAGAACTTCCAAGCCCCCAACTATGCCTCAGTGGGGAGATAAGCAGGCTCAAACATGGTAAAGAAAGGCCAAGCATGGATGCATCCTAAATCAGGGCTAGTAAGTCAAGAACATAAACAGGAAGTGTGTGACATGATGCCAACATGTCATTGGGTATTGGAGCACAGCAAAAATAAATAACAGAGCAGCATCAAAAAAAAGAACCCCACAACACTCACATAACAAAAACCCCAGGAGCACAAGAAAATTATACAAGCATGCCTCATGCTACAGAACAACTTACAAATGTGAATTCAATAAAATCAGAGCTAAAACATTAGATGACGAAACAGAGAGATAAAACAAAGAATTTAAACAACAAAGAACCACAAAATTTTTACAAAACCAAGATGAGTGCAGAAACTCCAAGAAATAGAGCAGACACAACAGGAAATCTAACCACTGATATCAGCTAAAGGATGCCATTCCCAGCTCTGCCGCCCATAGGCAGTGGAACCTTGGGAAAGTCACTGTGAGTTCAGAGGAGAAAGATTGAAGTCATTCAAACAGCTGAGGGAGAGGGGAAAATGTAGCAAAACAGCAAAGCTGATCCAAAGTAGAGAGTTTTCTGAATTGGGAAAACAGCGATCATAAAACAGAAACAGATGGAACACACAAAAAGGTATTCATTTGTATTTGTAATTCAAAAAAACTAAAATTAAAAAAAAATTGAGCTTTCAAATTAAAAGAATAAGCCACATTCTATTAAAAAAATTGATGCAAAACACTGATACAAGAACATTTTCTGGTTCGGGTAATGAACCTTGAAAGAAAGAAATGACCAAGCATTCAGGCGTAACTAACAAGTCACCTATGAGAGGGGAAACATTCAGCTACCTTGGCCTTTCCTACAAGAGAACAACCAGGCAGCACCCAGAAGGGGGCACTCCAGGTATGACTCAAGCACACGTTAACTCTCTGGGGTGATTGCAAGCCCAGAAGATGAGAGACTGACACTCCCACCACCTGAGCACTCCGGGGTGTATCACTTGGGTCAGTTTCCCATTTCTGTGGTGAACTATCTGGGAGAATCAACTTATCAAGAAGAAAGATTTAGTTTGGCGCATGGCTTCAGAGTGCCCAGTCCATGGTAAGGCAGCTCCATTGCACTTGGTGACACTGGACTTCATGGAGGGAACCTTGTTGTGCAATGAAGCCCTCTTCTCATAGTGGCCAGAAAGTGAAAGGAGAGAAGCAGGAAGAGGCCGAGGCCCCAATACTCCCTTCAAGGGTGCTCCCTGAACTACCTGACTTTCTTCCACTAGGCCTTCACCCCTCAAGGCTTTCTATCAGTTCCCAGCAGCACTGCAGGCTGAGGACCAAGTCTTCAACACACGGAGGACACTCAAGATCCAAACTATAGCAGCACTTCAAAGACTCTACTGGATAAGAATAACCAGCCATTGAGGTGAGGGTTCCAAAAGAAAAGTCCAGGAACAGAGTAGACGACCTGGAGAGCACTGGATCCAGTTGATTGTGAAATTGAAAGCAGGCAGCTATGAGGCTGGGCATGAAATGCTCTGAAAAGATTCTAACCATCTAAAACTAATAATGCTGACAATGGCTTTAAGCATCTATCAGTGTAAGCTTTCATGAAAGCTGCTAAGAAGGAATAAAAATAGATAAACCTAAGTTTCCTGGAGATGTGGGCTCTGACACACGGGCTTTACCATTTACATTTATGTGACCTGGAGTGAGCTGCTCAGTCCCCTCACCTCTGAAATGGAGAGAGAAAAGCCAGTCCGATGGCTTTAACTATTAAATGGAAATGACAGATGTAGAAAGCAGTGATTTGTACATAAAATATGAAGGGACCAAAGATGAGGATAATGATAAGAATGACAGTGAGCACCTGCTTTGCCCACACCAGAAAAAGGAAGGCCAGGGAAGAGCATCACTTCTGGGCTACACAGCGAGCAAGAGACTCTGGGTTCTCTGAGGTCGTGACTGCAATGCTTTAACCCAGAGCAGGGAGAAGGCTTTCCTACTGGGCCCCCCGATTTAAACAAGGGAGAGGAAAGAGCCCTGTCCTCAGGACTGAGGCAGAAGAGCTGAGGACACAATGAGGAGCAGCAGGATGGGAGGCGGGAGGTGGTATGGATGGGCTGGTTGCCCGGGGCCACCTCCTCATGAGTGCCTGGAGAGGGTCTGTGTAGGTAGGCCCAGCACTGAGGGATAGAGCCTGCTGTGACGTGAAGAGCCACGGTCTACACCCAGTCCGGGTCCACTAGCAGGGCAACCTTGACCAAGTCACTAAGGATCTCTGTCTCTTTCTTAGCAGTAAAGTAAGAGGGTTCAAAACGATCATCCTGCCTCTGGGTCTACCACGTGCCCGGATTGCAGAGTTCTAAGTTCTGGGTTTGAGTGGGGTGCAGTACTGCAGGAGTCTTTGCTGCTATAATTAATTCAACAAGCAAACCAAAGAAAAGGAGGGAGAGGGGGAAGAAAACAGAATGAAATGCAAATTATAGGCCGCGGGCAAATAAAGGAGGTAGGGAAAGGTTAAAGCTCTGAGGTCTGGGACAGAATCTACCCATTGATTGGCCTTAAAGAAGTATCAGTTGATTCCCTATGTGGGGCAGCAGAACGTTAGCCACCTCCAATCTGCTTGTGGTACCCCAAATCTATACCTGAAGGAGAGTTACAGAAAGAAGATGACTCTACCTTATAAAAAGGGTACAGAAAAAGCTGAACCCAACTATTCCAGAATGAGTCACTCAATGCCTATGATAAATCAGGGCAAAATATTTACTGGGGGGAAAGCTGTAATTTTATAGTAGATGATACTTGAACACATGACCCTAGCCAAGGTTAATGTCACTGATAAGAAGACATATCAATACCATGTATCCAGGGCTAGGGAGATGGCTCAGTGAAATAAGCGCTTCCCTGGCAAGTGCAAGGGCCTGAGTTCAATCCCCAGTTCTGCAAATAAATAAATGAATAATAAATAAATTAATATGTATCTCTTGAAATGAAGTGTTGAGGATTCAGTCCTATCTGCTATTATTGCCAAAAAACACATAACTGATCTGACCAGGAAGGACCATGACACACCTAATTGAGAGATATTCTACAAAATACTTCACTAGCATCCTTAAGTGTCAAGGAAGGCCATGGCAGACAAGGAAAGAGGGAGAAAGGGTCACAGATTGGAAGAGGCAAAGGAGATTCAGTAATGAAACACACTGTGGAATCCTGAAGTGGTAACCAAGCTCAGGGACCACGCAAGCCAGCTAGTGCAGACCACAGTGCAGCCAGGGGTGGCATGGTGGGTAGGAGGCTGAGGAAGCAGATGGTGAGAATCAGGACGGCTGCAGCAGCAGGTCTGTTTTACTAGTCCTCCTCTATTAGTTTGCTAGGGCCACCATCAAGAAATACCACAGACCTGGGAGCTTACACAACCGAAATTAATTTCTCACAGTCCTACAGGCAGGAAGACCAAGATCAAAGTGTCAGCAGAGTCAGTTTCTCTGGGGGCTTCTTTCCAGGGCTTGCAGATGGCCACCCTGTTCCTGTGTCCCCACATGGTCCTATCTCCATATATGTGCATCCCTGTACCCTTTCCAGTCTTCCTAATCTCCTCTTCTTGTAAGGATATAATAAGTCAGACTGGATTTTACCAACTTCAATAATCTGTTTATAAGCTGTATTTCCAAGGACAGTCCCAATGGGGGGGGGTGAGTAGAGCATCAACACATGAATGACGTAATCCAGCCCATAACATCTTATTGTGTAAGTTTTCTAGACAATGTGATCAACCAGAACCCCAAGAAGCTGCAGAATGGAAAATGGACTGTTCTGGATGAAAGGGTGTGGCACAGTGGGTGGTGATGTGTCCCCACATGAATTCCTTCTGTGATACCTACACAATCATCCTCAGCTGCTGTGTGTTGTCTACTAATTTCTCACAACTGCCCCGACTACAGTGATCTGCCCTGTGCTGACCAAGACCTCTTTCTCCTAGGAAGTTACATCCCCAGTCCCAGGGAATGATGGGTGCCAATGGCCGGACAGTCTAAACTAATCTCCATGCAAGTCCACAGCCTCATGTAGCATCTTCTCCATCCCTGCCTTGCTTCTTCATTCACCTCTTAAATCACTTCTCAAGGCTCTGGTTATGTGGAATCTGGACCAAGACCCAAAGTACCACCAACAGAGTTTAAGTAAGTGCCTAGCCCTGCGCACGAGATGCTAGCTAGCCTCACTCTCAGGTAGCAGGCTCTGTGCTAGGTATACTCCATGCAACCCCCCCAAAGTGAGTAACACAATAATCATGTCATGGGTGAGCAAAGTGCACCACACAGGGGATCGCAGCCTTCTAATTTGACCCCCAAGCTGTCCTTTCCAGTGCTCGGTCTGCTCATGCCATATCTGTTTCACACATCAGTTTTGTCCCTACCTTTGCATAAAGATTGCTAAAACGCTAATCCCTGTCTGTCCCCACAGGCCTGAGCAGGTGCAACTCATGCCTGGCTGGTTGCGTGCTAGGAGCTTGTTTCTGTGGCCCATGGAGCCTCTACCAGGAACTGTGGTTAGCCAGAATTTACCTGACATTACCTGTCCCCTTGCCCACTGCAAGCACTGCTGACAGACCCTAGCAATATGAGTTTTCTCAACTTCACCATGACCTTGGAGCCACTTGGTTTTACTGAAAAGACTGCACACAACATAGTATCCATGTTATGAATACTTGGATTTCCTTCTGAGTAAACAGAATTTTTATTTTTTACCTTCAAAGGACCTAGTTCTCAGCTTGGTGGAGTAAAAAAGACTAGACCCCTCTGTTTGAACTGCACAGAGGAGCATAGGATGGGGACAAAATCAAGCACGTCTCCACATTCTGCAAGGAGTAGTCACCCTGCACCCCAAATCACAGTCTGTAGAGATCACCAGGGAAGACCTAGGAAGTACCGTGTCCCCCACCCCATGGTGTGACTTCAGGCTGGCAGGGCACAATGGGACTGTTGAGAAAGATGGCACTTGATGAAATTAAAAAGCAACCAATTTAAAAGAGATTAAGCAGGGAAAAGGGGATTTAATGATCAGCTTTTGCCACTGTGAACTAACTGAACCCACTGGCATGGAGACTAATGGCTTAATATGTTGTTAAACAAGGGCAAGACGTCAGTGTGAGTAATAAGGGCATCTGCAGTTGTAGCGACAAGGGGAAAATTACCCTTGCCAGGGGTCCCTGGCCTTGGGGTGGCACTTCACTCATTTCCTGGCTGAGGTCAGGGCCAACCTCTCAGCCACTTCCCACTCCCAGGAGAGGCAATTTTCATAAGAAAAGGGTGTGAAAGAAGAAAGCTTTCTGCCAGACAGGACACCAGTGGCTGCAGGACTGGACTTCAGGCTGGAGGGAGAGCCAGCTTGCAGGCCTGCAGAGGAATAAGCCCATGCACAAGGCAGTCTCCTGAAGTCCAGGTGGGTGAGTGCTCCTTTCTGATTTTTAAGGTATTTGATGACTGACGCACGGAAGGGTAATAAGGTATGATGGACAGGAGTGACCAGGAAAACTCAAGCATGTTCTTCAGACGCAAGCGTGCAAGTCTAGGTGCAGTGATAAAGTACAGCTCGTGTCACCAAGCGCACAGGCCTCGGGACCTCAGGAGCTCTTCCCTGTGGCCTCAGGTCCAGTGGCTGCAGGGTGGACCTCTGCGCTCGCCTGCCTAGGCTGGCCTTATAGGGAGACATTCATTGAGTGGCCGTGATGTGTAAGAAAGAATAGTCACCCTAGCTCTCCACACACAGTGACAGGGGCAGGACACAGTGGGAGTCAGGCTGCCCCGGTCCCATGCCTAATGCTGTCACATATAACCCTGGGAACCACTCCAGGAAGAAGGAAAGATAAAGTGTGTCCCCAAGGCCACACTTGGTACAAGGTGGTCAGGCTTCAGTGCAGGCATCCCAGATCACCACCCCTTACGCCTCACTGCTCATGGGTGGGGACAGAAGCCCAGAGGCAGGAGGCCTCTCATGGAGGACAGAGCTGTGGCATTCCATGCGGCCTGTCTGCTGAAACTATTCCACGCCAAATAATGCAGCCTTAATTTAGAAGCTAACTGGGGCTGAGAATGTGGTGCTAGAAGAGTTTATTTTGAGTGGGTTTTGCTACAATTTCTACTTGGAAAGAATCTCTCCTTCTAGAACTGCAGAGTCCCCTGTCTGACACCTGCCCCAGCAGCCCTGTCATGCTGTCATTGCAAGGGGTCGAGGGTCATGCCTCATTCTATGACCCCTCACAGAGAAGCTGTCTGGGCCCTACCTGGCCTGCGAAGGAAAGACGATACACCTACCTCACCACCACACAACCCCATATTGCCTGCAGGGAGCCTACAGTAAACCATGGAAGGTCAGGAGGGTTACAGAGAACAGGCCTGGGGAACACAAGGGCTCCTCCCTGGAAAGCTCCAAACCCAGAAGCAGGCACTCGGCTTTAGCCTGGATCCTGGATGCCCCTGAGAATGGCAGCTTGGGGCTGAGTAAAGTACGGTGTTCTATCCCAGCTTGCATTCACTCCATGTCATCCCAAGAGACATACTTAGAGATTCTGTTTGCCCCTCTAAAACCAGAAATAATGATGCCTGCCTAGGACGGAGAGTCTCTGTGGGAACTGAGTGAAAGGATGAATGTCAAGACGCACAGACAACCTAATGACTCCCTATGAATAAAAAGTCTTGCTACTGCAAAAGAAGTCAAGTGTGGGACTGACTGCACTGGGACTAGGGCCGGGGTGGAGGACTCAGCCTACTCTATGACCACAGCTCGGCTAACACACAAGAGCCGACAGGCACGGAGATGCTGTCACACAGCAAGCGGATCCTTATCCACCTCATAGAAACAGACTCAGTCCTCAACACTGTATGTTCTGTGTTCTTTGAAAGGGCTTTAAACCTGAAGTGCACCTAAAGGGAAAGCAAAGACGGCTATGAGGTGTGGCACCGCATGGCCGTGAGGGGACGCAGGAGAATCACGGATTCAAGTTGAGCACACTGGCAGCTCAGCTTCATGAGATCCTGTCTCCAAATTCAGAAATTGATAAAAAGGATTGGGGTTGCAGATCGGAGGTCTGGGTTCAGTCCCCACTACTGCAAACAAGTAAATGAACAGACAAGAAACATGGCTACAATTTCACATGGGTTGGTGACACCCCACAGGAACAAGACAAGTTGAGAGAGAAGTGGAGGATCCTGCGCAGCTCCTGATCCTCCTGTGACCAGCAGCGCACCCTCTCTGAGCAGCATTTATCATAGACAGTTCTTACCTGTGTCTTCAATTCAGGGAGCCAGAAGGATGCTTTTATCTACAGATCCAAGCCTGATGAAGCTATTTGATGGTCTGCAGCTCAACTTTCATCTTGGGCATAGGTAGTGTCCCTAGAGACCCAGCCTCCTGCCCCTCAGGGAAGGCATTATGTCGTGGCGGGATCAATCCACCTCCCACCTCATCTTAATCTGCCTCTCCACATCACCCAGACTACAGAGATCAGGCAGGACCAGCTGGCTGACGCCTGCGAAGGCAGAGTCTACCTAGTCCACAACCACTCCAGGCGCACCAGCCTTGGCAGCCCTGAAGAGAATGGCGAGTGGGGAAGATAGGCTTTCCAGCAATTTGCACATTTTTGAAAAGCCAATTACATGCTTATTACTCCTCTCCAGGACTAAAACCAGCATCCCACGTGGTCAACCCCCTTCCCCAGTGCACACTGGCTTATCTCAGCTGTGCGGCCCCTTCCGCCAGCCACTGCTGTCAGAAATGTATAGCTGGGCTCTTAATCACCTGCCAATGAGCCTGGAGCACAAATGCCTATCCTGGAGCCAGAAGAGATTTGTAGAGAGCTGCAAAAGCCAGCAGGCGCTGCACAGATGGGCCATTTTGGAGGCATGGAAGGGATGCAGCTGTGGTCACAATAGGGCCCCAAGGTAAGAGGCAGCTTGGGCGGAGGTCTCCTCCCAGTCCTCCTGCCTTCCACCTTGATAAATAAAGCTGTACAGAAACATAATAACCACACGCATTTGTCTGCCTATATCCACGGCTGCCTTCTCACCAGAATAGAGCTGCAGGGCCTAAAGTAGGGACTGTTGGCCCTTTACAGAGAAAGTTTATCAACCCTGGTAGAGCACAGGGAGAGCAGGACCTGGACTGAACTCCAAAGGCCTGAGATTTAAAGCCTACTTATTTGCATCCTGGCTGTGTGGTCTTGGACAGGCTCCTGTGCTTCTCTAGAGATCAGGGTTTTTTTTTTTTATCTATACAGTGAGGACCTAAATCTACCTTGTAGTTATCACACCTAATAAAATAAGACATGGGCAGGCGAGATGGCTCAGCAGACTAAAGTGCCTGCTTAGGCAAGCACAGGGACCATGGATCAATCCTGGCACCACATGCCAGATCAGCCCCACCCCCAGGGTGGGCTGAGCCAGTCATAGAGTCCAGGCGTGGAGGCACACCGTTGAAATCCCAGTGCTGGGCAGACTGAAAACAGGAGGCTCATTAGGAGTCCCAGCTGTATAGTGAGACCCTGTAACAACGAAATACATTTAAAAAAAAAAAAAAAAAAAAAAACAGTGGGCACCACTTAGTTACAGGATGTCACAGCAGAGATTCTCTTACATCGAGTCCTCACTGATCTTGAAGGGCTAGGACCAAAATATTGGCTATCTTTTTAGCCCATCTATTTGTCTAATTTTTGGTCTGCAAACTTTAGTTATTAAACATCCAAAAGAGAAGCTTACTGAATTATTATCTTAAACTATTTCATTGCTATTTTATTTTTTTCTCATTAAAATGAATAAAAAATCTAAAAAACAAAACAAAAACAAACAAACAAACAAACAAAAAAAAAACAAGACAGGCCGTATGTATGTGCAATAAAGATTCTATTCTCCAAGATAGAGGAAAATAGCTGAATAGACAGACAAGAGAGTCTTTCTTCTCTGCTGTTCTGGAACATATATTTGTATCCTGATCTTCTGTTTCTAGTGGGCCACAATATTTGCACCAGCCCTGAGTATGTTCTACCAATACATGCATGGAGGGTGGGTCAAAAAAAGGAGAACAAGTGAGAAGAGAGAGCTGCTCTTTGGCACTGACTTGATTTTCTCAAGAAAAATATTGTCAGGCAGGAGAATCACAGAGCACTTTCTTTTTTAAATAGATACTATCTATCCAAAATAATAGCCACAAAGCTCCCAGGATTCCACTGGGTGGGAGGTACTGTGATGATGGGTCTGGATCAAAATCCAGCTTTGGTATCAGTTTCTTCTTGGGCTAAATGCACACACCTCGACCTAGTAATCAGATCTGGACCCCTGTCCTCCCCATTCCAGGGTAAGGCTAGTTTTAAATAATACCCTATTGTCCCCAGAGGCAATAATACCATCCTACCTCTAGCAGCCCTGAACACTGAGAAAACCATGGTTTTTTCACCTGGGAGGTGTGGAGGTGTTTCACAGAAGGCAAGCCTGGTGGGGCACAATGCCTGCTCAGAGGCACAGAGTTTCATGGTAGATGGGGGGAACAAGCAAGCCAGAGAAGCACCTCTGGGGACCATACACACAGAAGAACTCATGGTACCCTCCCTGATATTTCTGGTAAAAACACTACACAGCATGACAGCATAAGACTTACAAGTAAGACCTACAGTGAAAAGGACAGGGTTTTTTGTGTGTAGAGTTTTTTTATAACAAAATTTTGCATGTGTTCACAGGAGCTAAACGCATTGTGCTATTCTCCACCTACTGGTATCTCTGCTATGTTTTGACCATTGGCAGGCACTCCACTGACTGTCATCTGGCTTCCCTCCTACCTCTCCTGTCTCCTATTCACGGTGTCTGTTGCCTGGCTAAGCACTGGCCCCCCTCTGGGCCCAGCCCTCTGCTCTTCTGTGTCCACCACACTCTAGATCCAGGACGTGTCCTTGCCCAGTCTTGTAGGTTTATGAACAGAGATGGCTCTTTTAGTCATCTTTGCCTCCGTGGTTTAGAGAGCCTAGGCCCAGGTCAAGATGGATCCTCCCAGAAGGGCTGCTCGAGGATGCTATGTGGGAGGTAGGCAGGGGTAAAGCCGAGACAGCCAGGACGAGCAGCTAAGTTCACATAAAGTGAGATGTGGGAGAGTTCTTGAGGGTGCCCAAAGGTCTGGCCCAGCAAAGCTATAGTGGGCAAAACAAAACAAGGCATATTTGACAGAATGGTGACTGTTTTAATATTGCCTGAAGTGAAGGTTCTGGTAGGTGAAAAAGAATGCTAATAAGGTAGGCTTGGATCAAACTGTGATGGCCTTAACTCCTGACTGAGGTATTTGGATCTTTCCCCTCTTGCCTCCTGGTGGAATTCTCTAGAATTGTATCTTCTTTCTCTCATTTCAGCTCTCCACTCGCATGAGTTCACACAGGTATGCATCCCATCTTTAAAACACTTTCTCAGCATCCCAGAGCCCTCCCCACGAGTCATCCTCTTTCTTGGATTTTACTTTCTTAAGCCCAATCATGCAGTCAACCACAACTCCACTTGGTTAACTCCAGTCAATGGATCTCAGTCTTCCTCAGGCCAACCCAGTAGAGCAGAGGCACACACAGGCGCTCCATTCCTCCCGAGGCTGTGGTGCTCCTTCATCTCAGTGCACCACTGGCTTCCTCCTACCTCCATGGCCACCCCGTCCTGGTATCTTTCTCCTGGCCCAGCACTGAGGTGCCCACTCTGCTCTCTTCCTTCTGCATATACCACCCTGTGGATCCATAGGACATGAGCTCATCTAATGCCATGAGCTTAGACACAGAGCTGACTCCAGAGTCTTAGCACTCAGTTCTCTTCTTAGCATTCCAACAACTTGCCTCCTATCTTTGCACTAAAGTCTAAGCCACTCCCATGCACCTGCCCCACACCCACACCTTGGTTTCTCCTTTGGATCTTCTTCTATCAAGCTCCCCACCTCAGCAAGAGGCAAATCCACTCTTCCCATTTCTCCAGCCTTAGACACAAATGTTATTCTGAACTCCTCACCCTATCACTCTCTCCATCCCTGCTGTCAGCAAATCTGTAGCCTTTTCCTTGAAATACATCCCAGGCAGCTCCCAGTACTCCTACCATTATCACTGAGCACAAGTATTAATCACCACCTCTTGCCCACCCTGTTCTTTGGCTTCTTCTCTATCCCCTAATGGATTACTCCCAGCACAGCAGCCAGTTAGAGTGATCCTTGAATCATGTGAGTCAGATCAAGTCTACCTCAGCTCAGAAGCTCACTGGCCCAACACCCCACATATTCCTGTTTCGTAGTGCTGTCCACTCTCTTACTCTACTCAGGCCATGCTAAGCTCCCACTGTGCCCCCACCACACCAGCTAGCTCCAGCCTCAGGGTCTTTGCACTTTCTGTCTTTCTCTCCCAGAATGCCTTTGTCTCAGAGTCTACATGGCTCAAATCTTATTTCTTCAGAAGACCTTCCCAGAGCACTCATCCCCTATTTTCCTTTTTTCCCCTTGGCTTCCATCATTACCATATAGATTATATATCTATTTTCTGTCTCTTTTAATTAGAATAGCTGACTCATAGGTCAGGAATCTATTAGCATCCATTATACCCAGTCCCTGAACCAGCACATAGTCCTACTCAATACATTTTTGCTGAATACTTGTCAGAAGTATGGAACCTATTTGTACAAGTGATGGGGAGCCACTAAAAAGTACTGAGAAGAATGATTCTGCACAGCAGGTTTCTGGGACAATCTACTCACCAGTGACAACAAGCAAGGGGAACAGTATATAAGGAGCCCTAGGTCAAAGTACTAGACATGTGGCTCAGTTCTACTTTGGACTGTCATAGGCTGCAGGCCAATTACAGCAATATTTCAGTTGACAAACACTTCTGTTTGTGAATAAAAGCATCTAGCAAAATTTTGCTTCGGCTGACAAGTACAGCCATGGCCATCTTCCCATACAAATGCAAATGGAACCACCTGCCCCAAATCACAAAACAAATTATGTTTGTAAACTGAGGTATGCCTATCCGTTATCACTTTGGACCAACTTTTAAGAAATTCTCATCATCATCATCATCATCACCATCATCATCATCATCATAATCAATAGTTAAGACTGATTTGAGTACTTGCTTAAGTTAAAAGCTTTATATGGATCATCTCACTAAATCCCTGCCATAACTCTTAAGATGTAGCTATTTCTATTACCCCAACTTTACAGATGGGGAAACTGAGGCATAAAGATTTATACAAATTCTAGGAGGTAGACAAGTCCAGATCCCAGTGCGGGACTGACTCCAGAGCCTGTTTTGCTTCCCATCTCCTCTGCTTGCCCCTGAAAGGTAGAGAAGTCAGGATCTCTTCTGTGTCTGCCCCTTATTAACACTTTTTAATATGGAGAGCGAGGGAGGAAACACATCAGAGACATAGACGGAGAGACACAGTGTGATATTGAGATTTCCTACATGGAATGGTATTAGGCTCATGCTATAGAGCAGTGGAAGTGAACCTGTGGCACACGTGCCAAGGAGGGCTGTTTCTTACCACTGAAAGCTCTAAAGGGTTTTTCATCGTTACTATAGGGGATGCGAAGTCTGAACAAGCCAGCTGGGTTGAGACTCACTAGGTCAAGATTGGATAGTGCAATTTTGGTCTGTAAGACTAACTCTGGGCAGGCCTTCCCCTCTGCACCAGAGAACTCCTTCTTCAGGTAACCTCAGCCTTTCTTTTCAAGTCCTACCACTCAGGGAGAGGTCCACCCACATCAAAGAGGGGAACAGGGTTGGGACAGAATCAGCTGGTTCAAGTGCTAATCTTTATTGGGCCTACTGATTTAAATGTTAATCGTTAGGGCTGGCCAAATAGCTCAGCAGATTAAAGCACCTGCAAGCAGGTGCAGGGGCCTCCCATGCTAGCCAGCCTCTGGGGCATGCTGAGACAGGGATTGAGACCAGGCGGGCGTGGTGGTACATGCCTGTAATCCTAGCACTTGGTTGTCTGTAAACAGGAGGATCACTACCAGTCTGATCTAGTAGAGAGACTCTGAACATCCTGTAGACCCTTCCCTAAAATACAAAATAAATAATAAATGTTAATCACGACTGAAAGTCTACTGATTTAAATGCTAAGCACACACAAATGAGCATCTTCACAGCTGACTGGTGTTTAACCAAACAGCTCTGAGCCAGATACTAGCCTGGTTAACAAGTGACGCTGATCATTTTTCTGTCCTCAGAAAAGCTGAGCATACAGGGTAGGCCAGAGACCTAAGTAGAATATCTGGCCTTTCAGGTGGCTATTTCTTATAGGGCCACTGGTTTTTCTACCAGCGTTCTGGAGGTCAGCGTGTCCAACTGGATTTTCCCTCCCCCGCATTAACTTTCCAAGTCTCAGAAGCCAGATAGAAGCTTTTTCTTCCCCCTAGCATGGTTGGTGTTATTATCCTTGCTAATCTTGACATAAGGATTCCCTGGCTGACTTCCAAGGAGGAGAATTACTTTCTGTCTCCCTTACACCTTCCTGTTGATTTTAATTAGACGCAGAATCCACCTTCTCTCCCCAGATGGACACTGGCATGTGGCTTATAATGGTTGAATTGGCAGCCCTGCGCTGGGTCAGAGATGAACGAGGCCCAGAGTGGGTGAAATCAGGTCATCCTAAAGATGACCTGATCTTTAAAGATCATCTTTAAAGACCACTGCTTAAAAGATTCCTCAGTCTCTCATGTTTATCACTTACCCAAAAAGGGACAGGTCCTCAACTCACAAAGGGCTATCTTCCTGCCTCTGCCCCTAATGTGCCAAGTGATTATAGACCAATATTTTCCAGTCTCTGCCCCTCAGTTTTCCCCACCAATCTGACTAACCTGCGGAGGATTCTCCAGTTCTAATAGTCTCCGGGCCATCCCAGCAGCTCATGCCTCACATGCACATCTACCCAGAGAGGGGTCTGGCACGGATCACGGTGTGAATACATGCTCGAAAACAAAGGTCAAGCTGAGAGCCCCCACCCACCCAAGCCTCTCCACTCCAAGTCCAGGCCCCTTCTTCCCTTCTCCTGCCAACTGCTGCCACTATCTGAGTGCAACCCCAAGTCAGGAACACATTGCACCCTGTGAGCAGCAGACTTGCACAGCACATTCACCTCTGAGCACAACAATGTATTACATTTTATGAATGAAAGTTTCCCTTTTTTATTTTTAATGCTGTTTTCCACCTCAAGCCTTTAAAAATTACAACTCACTGATGCATCATAACCTATATTTAAAAAAAACAAACTTGGCCCACTTGGCAGTGTAGCCAGGCACAGCGAATAATGAGGATCATACTCTTGTTTGAGCAATAAAGATGGGCCCTGTCTGCAGCACTTTCTTATTCTGAAAACCAGAAGTAGAGGGAGTCATTCAGAGGTCAATCCTTCATCCTGGAGTGTCTCAGCATAGTTAAAGAGATCGGGACAAAAGGGGACCCACCTGAGATCAGCCTACACCTTTGGCTCCTTTAGGAAGAAACCTGGTTCACAGAGACCAGCAGGTTCACATTAGTATGCCTGGTACATTCCATCTGGATTTGGATATAGTATCAGTTGCCTATTATTTGTGCTTCCGTTTATCACCACAATTTCATGCCTCCACCCTGTGCAGTGAAATAGGAATATAAATGAAGTTTATATCTGCTACAGTAGACTTGCGTAGATTGTACACCTCTATACACATACTTTCTACTTCTGGAAGGCTTTAGGCAACAATTGCTACCTGGGGGAAATGACACGCTAAGTGGTCTGTGGTATGCTGGAGGTGGGGGGGTAAGTGCGCATGCGCACATGCATGTAAAGGCTGGGGTGAGTTCCTTTGGTGGCATATTTACCAGTGAAAGAGGTCTGCACAGTCCTGTCCTAATGAGCACTGGAAGTAAGGAGCAGAATGCACATGCGTATTGCTTGTAAAGCCCAGCCCCAACTTTAACATCCAGTGTTTTGTTAATCATGCTCACCCTTCTCCTTGGTGGCAGCATGACTTTCTCTTTTTTTCCTGCTCTTCAGTGCAGGAAATCTAATCTCCTTGGAGGGAGAAGGTACGAAGGGCCCCTCACGCATTGCCACCATATCCCTGCTCTGACACGGTGATAAACTTTAAAAGCAGGACAGGCGGAAGTTGCTATTCAGGCTATGTCACCCCCTCCTCCCACTACAACCAGGAACCAGATGACAGCTCGTATGCACCTAGGCCAGAGCACTGAATTTGGGTCCCAGAGGCTGATGTCACCCAGGACTCTCTGCAGGGCAAATTCCCACCCCAGCGAGCAGGCCTTGGTTTCGGCAGAACCATGGCTGTCACCCTTCTCCACCATGTGCCCCACACATAATAGTCTGTGTCAGAAATGCTGCTCCTTTATTATAAATATGCAAAGCTTGGGAGGCAGCCGACAAGGGGGGATAAAACACGCGGGATTATTTATGAGCCTCCAACTCCCACACTGGGGCTTTATTTGCTTAATGAATGGCCAGGGCCAGCCATCAGCCTAGGGATTTATTTGTCACCGGGAACAGAAGACACTAGGATGTGGAGATGTAAAAATGACAAATTCTCTAACCCAGCCACAGTGGTATTTCATCGCTACACTATCAAGTGGGGAAGAGAAGGTGAGGAGAGGGAAGGACATCTCATGTGCTAACCAGTGCCTGCAGGCAGGGCCTCAGGTTGATGGACTGGTCCCATAACGAGCCAGAGCAACAAGAACAGTGTCTTCCAGGATGATGGCCAAGGGCAAGGAACCAGGGCATTCATTAGTGTTTCTCAGTGCTCATCTGCATCCTCAGATCTCCACAATCAAACTTCCCACCCAACAAAACTGTCACATGTATAGGGAGAAGAATCTGGTACCAAAGAGAGGCTTGGATTCAAGTCTCAACACACCAATGCACTGCCTCTCTGAGTCTGTTTTATCATCTGGACAAGCTCTATGACTCCTATAGTTAAGGGACATATGGGAGCCATCACATCACCTCTAGAGCCAATGCCATCTCCTCTGCCAGCGTGATCTCCCCATGCATCCTCTCAGCACCAGCACCCAGCCACCTTGCCCTGCAGAGCCCTTCTCACGTGGAGACACCCGAGTCCGGGCATCTCCCATTATGGAAGCCTCCTGTATACAGACTGGTCATCATCTCCTTCAGGTTTTCTCCATTTTCTCCACTTGATAACAAACACTTGAGTTTCAGCTAGGAGCTGACAAAATATTCTATCATGAATGGAATGGCCTGCCTTGCAGTCAGATGGAACTGTATAACTAATGGAAAGTGAGCAGAAGTTACGTGTATAACACACGTCACAATTTTAAGGCATAAACCAACTGTCTTCTACTCCAGTTTGTCCCCATCTCCTGGGCCATGACATGGATGTGATGCTAATGGCCAATCTCAAAAACATGGACAAGGGCAAGACCTATGGCACACAGGAGCAATAGTCTTCTTGCTGTCCTTGTGACTTCCTGGTACGGAGTGGCTTCACCCTGGGTTTAGAAAGAAAACCTGTCCTGATTGAACCACTACACAGTTTTGGTATCTTTGATACACTAGCTTGACTTACACTCTATTACACCTTTCACTGCCCTTTGAGACAAGTGAATTCTGTCCCTGGTGTAGCCAAGTACACCCTCAATATAACAGCACTTGGCACATTAGGGAAAATTATTAGGGTATTAATGTTATAGAGTTCCAAGATTGTGAGAGCTTGAGTTTTTTTCATTCTGATATCTCTAGAGCCTAAAGAAGTGTTTACCATATGGTAGATTCACACACAATTATAGCTCCACAAATGAGTAAATTCCCCATCAGACTGTCCCAGGACCTCTTCAAATATCTTCATTATAGAAGAAGGAATAATTGTGAATAAAATAGCCTGATCATTTTGAGTTTTCAGAAAAGCATCAGAAGAAGTGAGGTCCCCAATACTTAATGGACATGCTTGGAATGAAGGCACCAGGCCTGCAGTGATTGCTGCCATCCTAATTACTAGTATAACAAATGCAAGCTTCACTAAAAGTATCTGTCCACTCATCTGGACAGGAGAGAAAAATCAAAGCATTTGTATAAGACACAGGTATGTTAGCCAAAGGTATTTGATAGAGGTACTTAGTGGCTTATGAAACTTTTCAAACATGTAATGGAGCAAATGTTGTGGATTAACTAATGGTCAACTTGTAACACCCAACTGAACTGAATCAGTGTGCTGCTGGGTGGAGAAGGCCCACTTGCAGGAACCCTCAGCCTGCTGGCACAAATCCTTCACTCTACTGGCATAGACATTCTCCCTTCCACCATCAGCCTCTGGGCCTTTCCAGTGCAGATCTTTGACATGGACTTGCATGACACATGGCCACAAGCTCTAGGCCTGCAGCTGGCCTCATGTAGGACATTGCTGTGGGGTCCAGGCCCTCAGCTGGATTCTTTGGGTCTCTAGTGTGTGGACAGATCCCTAGTACTCTGCTGAATTTGCCTCTTTGGGTGAATCTTATAAAATAATCCTATAAATTATGTGCCCTGTATTAAATCCATTCCTTTGTAAACCCTGACCATAACATCAAGAAAGTCACTGCCAGTGCTCAGGAAACCAGAAAATACAGGGATTGCAAAAGACTGTGGTGTACCTATAGCCTCAACTAACTGGCTGGAACTTCCATCACCTTTATAGAAGGAACACTTTTAGGAGCACTGGCAAAACCTCTTGCCTGCCACTGCTGAAGCTCACAAGCCTTCCCATCAAGATGCTTCCACTTCTCTCTACTTTCTAAACATCAGGCAAATCCTTCCCACTGGTGGATTCTTTATAGTGAAGGCATCAGAAATACTGTGGGCTTCCAGCTTCTGCAGTACCAAAAAGCACCAAGGACAGAGATGGCATTCAGTATCAGCAGTCAGTACTGGCCTTAGGCATGGTTAAAAGCTCAGGTCCCTACGCTCCCCTTTTTCTTGAATCTATTTGTCTGAGTGTTTTGGATTTATATATAAATATATATATATATATATATATATATATATATATATATACACACACACACACAAACTACCTCGTGCCAACTGTACAATTCTAATATGAAAAAGTGGTTTCCTATAATGAAGCACATTCTGTGCTCAGACAACTTAACAGAAAAACCTTAGAATGACTATAACTCCCTTCTCAAAATTGTAGACATCCAAAGTCCTATTCACACTATGAGCTCCCTGATGAAGTGATTCTCTACTTGTCCCATCAGCTAACACTAGGGTCTACGCATGCCCAGAGTCTGAAGAGCAAGTCCCCTTACCCCTGTCCTAACACAGCCTTGAGTGGCTGCCTGGAAAACTTTATAACAGAAAGCATGTGACTTGGAAACACTTCACTCTGACATAACTGAGCTATCATTTGCAAACCATTATTACGTACGAGTCTAATATTACAAAATTGGTAATAAGGAAATTGCATCTAGGTCAGTGCAGTGGCATCCTGTCTGCCTTGCAGAGTCTGTACTGCTTCTCATCTACCAGTGTCACTGGTGCCTCCCACCACGCTGCACCGTGTTGAGGAAATGCAGTCACCAGACTGCTGCAGCTTGTTGGCACACAACACACCAGCATTCATCCAAACAAGATCATAGGGATAAAGAGACCTAAGCCTTGAAAACAGCCACCTGGGAGGCGATGTGGCTTTGGGTGGAGGATCCTGTCTACCCAGCCCAACTTCTAGGAAGAGGGACAGCTTTCTCCTGCCTCTACCACCTCCCGAAGGAGCAGGAGCACGGGCAGGGCAGCCAAACTGAGGTCGAATGTCTTTTCTCTAGGATCTTTCCTTTCTAAACTTTGCATCTGCTTTTGCTGAGCCATGCCCCATTTCTTCTTCCTCCTCCTCCTGAACACCCTGCAGCTATCAGAGTTATGTGCTGAGGACCTTATTCACTCAAAGACAGGTATCTTTGTCCCTCTGGAAAGCTATGAAAGCATGGTGTGGTTTTGAGAAAGATGCTTGCGGGCAGACTCTCAAGGGGGTACAAAAAGAATCCCGATATTCTCTCAGAAACCTGAGGGCAGCTCTCAGAAGCAGGAGACTCACCAGAGGTTCAGGGCCAAAGCCCTGATCTACAAACTTGAGGTTTCTTTTCTTCTTTGTTCCTATGGCCTCCAGGAAATTGACAGCAACAGTGCCTTGAGGACCACACGTTAAAAGCATCACCCACTGATGTCCCAGTGTCCACGGTTGGAAATGAGATAGATGAAGGGTGGGCAGGGAGAACAAGTGGCTTTAAGAACCTCATCACGGGCTTCCTGAATGTCACTGAACTGAAACAAATTTCATTTCTAGGCTGCAAGAAACAGATGAAGTAGGCAATTCAGAGAATTTGGGCTTGACTTTTGCTGCCTTTACTTTTCTGGCACCTTCCGAGGTCAAGCATATTAAGCAACATCCTGAGTCTGCAACAACTGCAACAGCAGCTCAGAGGTCCATGCAAGCAAGTGTGCACCTTGATTCTGCAATCTTTCTGCCAGGAGGTTGTTAGAGTCATTGCCCCACATATGCTCCCTCTCTTTTACAGCCCAGAAAGCGTCCTCCTCATCACAGTTCTGCTGGGCTGCTGAGTGACTAGGACCAACTTTCTCCAAGTTATCACTAAGGACAGCCATGTCTTGCCCTTGGGAAGCAGGAAACTCTGCCTCGGGGTACACCCTGCCCGATGCTGGAAAGACAGATGCACTTAACTAGAGAATGAGCTAGGAGGCTGTACCTCTGTCCTGGGGTTAGAAGACCACTGGGTCTATCAGTGCTCAAAAGACCTGAGCTGGGAGCAACCTGGAATTATATCCAGCCCAAGGACACTGTGATCAGTGGACACCCTGGGCCGTGGTGGCAAAGATACAGCTAGCAGGCTGCAGCAGTGGCGAGGCTGAGGCACGCAGCTGCAGTGGGGTGTTTGTGCCATTGGAAGCTCTAAAAGGTTCACCCTCACCCTGGGTGAACCTGAGGGTCAGGATACTAAAAAGCATACTCACTAGTCCAGAAGCAGGGGACTCACCAGAGGTTCAGGGCCCCATCAATGATCTACAAAATGGTGTTTTGTTTTGTTTTGTTTTGTTTTGTTTTGTTTTGTTTTGTTTTGTTTTGTTTGCTTTGATCCTGTGACTTCTAGGAAACTGACGGTGACAGTGGCTTGAGGACTGTGCATGAGAGCATCACCCAGACACCAATGTCCCAGTGTCCATGGTTGGGAATGAGAAAGATGAAGCGTAGGCAGGGAGGACAAGTGGCCTGAAGCACCTCAGAGCAGGTGAGTGGGCAGGTGGTAACTGTTATGGTTCCTATCTAAAAGACCATCAAAGTCCCATGTGCTCATAGGAGTGAAGGATGGCTGGATTATGCGGGTGGTAGAATTGACCTGTTAGGAGGCAGGGTTTGGGCTGGAGGGTCAGGTCACCAGCGTGTGGCCTGGAAGGGGCTGTCACCTTCCCAGCCCCTCTCTCCATCTCTGCATCCTGCCTACCATGAGCTGAGCAGCTTCCCCTCCCCCATGCCCCTCTGCCATGCTGTCTCCTCTTTGGAGCTGGCTGACCACGGACTGAAACTTGGAAACATCCTAAGTCAAGAATAACCCTCTCCTCCTTTAAGTTATAGGTGTTGGTTATTGTGTCTCTGGGAGGAGAAAAGCGACAAGAACAGTAACAGAAGAATCAAGTGCCTACATGAGTGCTCTTGGCTCAAGCGGAATACTTCTCTGCATGCTCAGATTCAAGTGACTGAAACACAGCTGAGCTAGGAAGCATTGGGACATCTCATTTGCTAACCACTACTGTCCTGGTGCCCTGGACAGGACCTCCACCTACTGACCATGTGTGTGGCTCATCCTTGCAAAGTCCACAGCGTCAGAGGCAGGGTCAAGATTTGCCTGTCTTAGGGCCAGCAAGATAGCTCAGTGGACTAAGCACCCACTTAAACAAGCACAGGGTGTGGGGTTCAGTCCCTGGCACCACATGCTGCACTGGCCCCGCCCCCGGGTGCACTGAGCTGGCCACCGAGTCTGGGTGTGGTGGCGCATGCCTGCAATCCCAGCACTGGGGAGGCTGAAAACAGGAGGATCACGAGGAATCTGAGCTGCATAGTAAGACCCTGTATCAAATACATAAAAAAAAAAAAAGATTTGCCTGTCTTCCCTGGTGGCCACTCCCATGGCCCTGACTCTTTATACCAGCAGATCCTAAGCAGAGTTTCCATTTCAAAACAAACAACAAACCCTAAATGTCAACAGACATCTAAAATTGTCCTAATTCTCTCTTCCAACCCAGTCATTTGACATGAACAGTGTATCGTATCACCTACTTTTCCTACTGGTTCTATAACTAAATTCTAATGCTATCTTAGCTTCCTTTCTTTTCTAAGGAGATTCCTGTGTATGGTTCACAAATGCCCTTCACCACTAAACCCACTGTCTTTATCTCTCACACCTCAGCCCTGTCGGCAACTTACAACTCTAAAGCCTGTCATAACCCCTAGACTCCTTCCAGCCTAGCCGTCTCTGCTCACTGCCCTTGTTGATCCTCAATAGCTGAAGCCTTACCCACGTGTCTCCCACTCTTATCCAACTCACTTCCCCTCCCCTCCCCTCCCCTCCCCTCCCTGAGGCAGTGCCCAAATGCGAGCTCCAGCAACTTTCTTTCCAGAATTCCCTGCCACATTTCCACATACCTACTCGGTGCTTCCAGTACTCCAATATTCTCATTATTAAAAACTCTGAGCACCAATTAAATGCATTATGACAATAGCAAACACTGAGACTTTTCAAGAGTTTGAGTTTACAGCTGACTTTTACCCCTATGTTATATACATTATTCCAGTTAAGTCTTGCAAATTTCCTGTGCTGTAGGCCAGGCAAGCATTGCAAATCTCATTCCATAGGTGAGGCAACCAAGGACTCAGGGGACTGCCAAAGAGCAAAGAACAGTAAATTACTGAGCTAGAACTAAAACTCAAGGTTTTCTCCATTTACTCTCAGGTCAAATATCTGGACAGCCACCAAATCCCAAAATGTTCCCCTTCCTTCTTAATCTCTTTTATCCTGATCCTAATGTTATGCTGCCACTAGGCTACTCTAGGCTCTGTCCCCAGCTTCCTGAATTATTTCAATACCAAGCCTCTTCCTTCACCTTTCTGGTCTTATTCTTTAACCATACATTAAGCATCTGGATTACTGCTGTCAAATCAACCTTCACATGACTTCTTTTGCTACTTTTCTGGGAAAAGCTTCAATACTTTATACTTCAAAATCCCTATTTTGTATAGGAAATTGCCAGGCAAATTACATTTTTATGGAGCTCAACAGCACAATCCTAGGGCCAGGGAGATAGCTCAGTAGAATAAGCATTTGTCCGTCAAGTGCAAGGTCCTGAGTTCAATCCCCAGTACGGCTAAAGAAAAAAAAAAAAAATTAGCACAATCCTTTGAACACTGACCCCATGCACTGTCCCTGTCAGCTTTCCCAGACTGACCCTCCTGAGCTTTTCTAGCTATCCAGGCGCTGACTTTTGATCTTCCAGCCTTCTCATTATTTAATTTCCCACTTGATTCACTTCTCCTCTAATCTTTATCAATTTTCTGCCTTTGGTTGTTTTGTGTTTCATTTGCTCTTCCGTTTTTAATTTCTTAAGGGAAAAATTCAGGTTATTGGTTTTAGATCTTCCTTTTTAAATCAAGGTATGAAGGAGGCATAAATAACTCTCGGATCTGTGCTTGAGCTCCGTCTCCTAAGTTTTGGTAGGTTGCATTTTCATTTGCATTCACCTCAGAATACTTTCTAATTCCTCCAGTGATTTCTTTACCTGTTATTAAAAAATGTTATTTAATTTCCACATTACTTGTGAATTTCCTAAATTTCCCTTATTTAATGATTTCCAATAAAATAAAAAACGTACGTGCTATGATCACAGTTCTTTTCAATTTATTAAGATTGTATTATGGCCTGTCTTTGAAAAATGTTTGGGTAAACTTGAAAAGAATGTGCATTTGTCCTTGCTGGAGAGACTATTCCACAAAAGGCTTTTAGGCTTGGATTATAGTGGGGCTAAAATCCTGTATTTCCTCACTGATCTTCCGTCTAGTTCTTCCGGTTAGTGAGAGCATGTTGCTGAGCTCTTTAGTATTATTGAGTTGTCTATTTTTCTCCTTAGTTATATTAGTTTTTGCTTTGTGTGTTTTGGGGCTCTGATGTTAGCTATTTGTACACTTATATTTGTATGTCTTCCAGACAAGTTAACCCTTTTATTATTATAAAATATTCTTAGGGCTCGCACAATAGCTCAGTAGACTAAGCACCTGCTTTGGCAAGTTCAGGGACCAGGATTTGATCCCTGATCCCACATGCCACGCCAGCCCTGCCCCTGGGGTGCGCTGAGCCAGCAAACAAGTCTGGGTACGGTGGCGCAGGCCTATAATCCCGGCGCTGGGGAGGCTGGAAACAGGAGGATCACTCCTGTCTGAGCTGCATAGTGAGATCCTGAACCAAATACACAAATGAGAAAAAAAAAAATCAAAAATAAAATGCTCTTTAGTACAAATTTTACCTTAAAATTTATTTATTTTTTTTTGTTTTGTATAAGTATAGCTCCTTGGGGGCTGGTGAGATGGCTCAGTGGTCTAAAGCACCTACTTAGAACAAGTTTAGCAAAGCCCAGGGACCACAGTTCA
>NW_004524595.1:755707-798376 GCF_000260255.1 Octodon degus | reverse complement strand
AAAAAAAAAAAAAAAAAATCGTTAATGGACAAATAGGCCACTTCTAAGATTTAACTATTATAAATTGTGCTACTACAAACACGAATATGCTTATACCTTCATAGTATGGTATCTCTAACTCTTTCGAGAAAAAACCCAGAAGGAGAGCATATGGGTCAAATAGAATTTCTATTTTCAGTATTTTGAGGTATCTCCATACTGATTCCCATAGTGGTGGGACTAGTTTACAATCCACCAACAATGTAGAAAGCTTTCTTTTACCCACAGCCCTGCCAGCACTTGTTATCAACTGATTTCTTGATGACAGCCATTCTTCCTTGAGCAAAATGGAACTTCAGTGCTGTTTTAACTTGTACTGCTCTAGAGACCAGTAACATTAAGCTTTTTTTCATGTACCTATTGTGCAACTATACTTTCTCTGGGAAGTATATTCATTTTAGTTCCGCATTTATTGACGGAGTCTTTTATCGGGTGGCTAATTTTTTGAACTCCTTTTAAACTTTAGATATTAGCCCTCTGAGATAGAGCTGGTAAAATTTTGTCCAGCTTTGTAGCTTGTTTCCTTTGCTGTGCAGAAGCTTTCTACTTGATCGAATCCCATTTGTTGGTTCTTGATGTTATTTCTTCTGCAGCTCAGATTCTGTCCAGGAAGTCCCTTGCCTATGTCTATGTCTTCAAGCATTTTACCAATTTTATCTTCCAGCAGACAAAGTATTTGTTTTAATATTTAGGTCATTAATCCACTTTTATTTTAGCAAGTACAGCGTGAGAGATTGAAGCTTCTGCAGAAGAATAGACATGATTCGCAGCTCCATTTATTAAAGAGATCAGCTTTTCTTCAGCATATGTTCTTGGTCCCTTCGTCAAAGATCAGGTGGCTTGAATGGGCCTGGGGTTGCTCCTGCATCGTCTGTGCTGTTTCACTGATTCACACATCTGTCTTTGGGCCAGCACCTAATTTCTATTGTATATAAAAACTTTGTTCCCTTATCTCTGTTTCTCTGCCCTGCGTGTAGGGAATTGCCATGCCAATTACATTTTCATACCTCATAAGTTATAAATATAGTGGTTTAAATCAAGTGGGATAGGAAAAAAGTTACTAAAAATACACTTACATTATCTTGTATGTTTCCCTGTGTAGTTACCTCTCTTGCTGCTCCTTATTTCTTCATGTGCATTCAAGTTACGGCTTAGTGTTCTTTCATGTTAACTTAAAAAAAAAATCTTCAGACTCTTTTACAGGGAAAGTCTTCTAAAACAATTTCAGTTTTTGCTTATTTGAGAGTGTTTCCATCTCTCCATCACTTTTGAAGAACATATTTTACTGAATATAAAAATTCTCAGTTGATAGTCTTTCTATTCGCTACTTTGGTTATTTCATACTACTGCTTTCTGGCCTCGAAGGCTTCTGACGAGAAGGCAAGCTGTTACTCTTATTGAGAATCCTTTGGAAGTGTCAAGTCTCTTCTCTCCTGCTGTTTTTGAGATTATCACTCTGTCTTTGACTTTGGACAGTTAGACAGCAAGGGAGCTACATGTGGATTTCTAAATTTGTTCTATTTGGAGTCCGTTAAGCCTCTTGGATGTGTACATTAATATATATTTTTTAAAATCTAGGAAATGTTTATATATTTTGTAATTGTTTTTCTGCCCCTTCCTCTCTCTTTCCTCCTCTTCTGGCCCTCCCATTATGCATCTGCTGGTATGTTTTGTGGCATCTCCCAAGTCTCTGACGCTGTGTCCATTTTGACTTCACCTTAGTCCTCAGACCAGAGCATAGTGGTTATGGTTTATATCAAGATGTTCCCCCAAACCCTCATGTGGTTACAGGGCTTTTTCAGAGGTGACTGAATCTAGGTGTATGATGCTGGGATTAAGGGTGTGTGATTAGTAAATCACTCCATTAACTCGTTTGGCATAGTCCTGGGTAGGATTAAGGGTGTGAGTGCTATACCTGCCCCAGGGCCAGCGGGTGTATACAACAGCAAGGACAAAAAGAATCTTGTTCTTCCCTTGTTATTTTTGCTCTCTCTTGAGGGTGGCGTGAGCTATTCTCCTCTGTGATGGCCTTCTGCCAAACCATCCTGCTTAACGCCAGCCAACTATGGGGTGAAACTCCTATAAATTGTAAGCCAAGCAAACCTTTCCTCCTTTAACTTTGGCTGTTGGGTATTTAGTCTCAGCATTGAGAAAGTTAACTAAGACAATAACTGACCTACTTTCAAATACATTCTTTTCTTCTGCCAACTCAAATTTGCTGTTGCATCTTCTAGTGAACTTTTTATTTCAGTTATTATGCTTTTTTAAACTCCTGAATGCTTAGTTTTCTAAAACTGTCTACTGGTATATTCTAACTCATAAAATAAATTCTCATATGCTATTAACTTTCTAGAATATATTTTCCTTTGTTTCACTGAACACATTTAAAGTGGAATATTTAAAGATCTTTGTCGAGTAAGTTCAAAGTCTGGGCTTCCTCATGGACAAAGCTATGATCCCCCATATTTAGGCCACATTTCCTTGTATATTTGCATCTCTCGTGTTTGTTGAAAATGAGATATTTTAAATAATATAGCATGACAATGCTGGAAACCCATTCCAAGAGTGTGTTTCTGCTGCTGTTCCTATTGCTCCTCTTGCTGATATTCATGCGCTCAATGACTGCCTGGACTAATCGTCTACCATCTGCAGTAAGTGCAGCTGTTGAAGCCTCAACTGACTTCTTAAGAGCTTAGAACCAGTTAGTCTCCCAGCACTTGCTGAGCGGCTTTTTTTTACGTGCTGGGGGATGGCTTCCACACCTCGTCCATTTTCAAGTCTGCCTATTCTTTGCTTCTGTTTATACAGAATTTCAAAATCAGCCCAAGGAGAGAGATCAGGGCCTTCTCAGGCATTTCCTGCGTATGCACACGCTCTAGTGTCTCAGGACTATGCTAGAGCATTTCAAAGCCCCTGTGGATTTTCATTCTTCAAGATCTCCTTCTCAGTATTTTTGGTCAATCTCATTTGTGCCAACTAGTATCACAACATCATGCATCAATCATTTTAAAAACCTACCATTGACTGCTCTTGGCTAATGCCCTTGTGACAGCACTCTTTGCACTCAATGGACCCTGAGTCTGGTCAAACTAAGATAGTCCCTGAGCATGGGGGCGTTTCCTGAGAGTCTGCAGGCAAGTCTAGAAAATATAGCTTTACGGGAGCTCAAGCCCAGCTACAGTACTGGTCAGGTTGTTTATTTTTAAAAAATAGTGCAGAGGTCCAGAAAAGTGAAGAACAACCGAGCACCCTGAGGTGCCACAGCGCATCGTGATGCAGCCAGTCTGACAGACGTTTCTCAGAATGATTAGCATCTTTGGGTCATTTCTACAGTCCCCCAAAGTTGATTTGGACAACTTTTGACAACATCCTCATTGCTTTTATGGAAGAGATACCTCCTCTGCCATTTTTCAGCTGTTTCAGTCACTGACTTTTAAATATGTTTTTTCCTGGTCACTGAAGGTCCCCTCATGTAGCTCCCATGCCTAGAATGCTTACTGCTCACTACCATGGCCAGCAGGAACAATAGTAATAAGACACAGTTCCTTAAATAATTCTCACATTACAAATAACCTTTTAATTCCCAACAAGAACCATTCAGATGACACTGTCTTCAACTTACAGATGAGGAACATAAGTGACCTGTCAGTTTCTTGCAATCAGTCAGGACTTATTCCAAGAATGAAATCAGGACAACCTAACACATGTTTCTGTGTTGGCACACAACTCAACAATTTTGACCCAAAAGCCAACCAGTGTTTCCTAGTCTCACCGGCAGTACCATATGATCTTTGTCATGCGTCCCCTACATCACTGTCACCTCCTGTTTTCCCAGTCCTGTCATCTATGAAGGTGAGACAGTCTAGCTTAGAAGAACACTTTTGTCATTTAGCTCTGTATACTCTTGTAACAAATGGAAAACTTAAAAGGTCACACTGCAGACATGAAATACAGGAAAAAAAAAACAAGCATGTTAATTCAATAATCATTAATTTAGTATCTGATAAATGACAGGTGTTGGTGCTGATGATTCAGTGATGAACACGGAGTCCTTACTGTCAATGAGATTTTAACAGAAAGAAAGATGGGAGGCCAGAGCCACAGGCAGGCACCTGCTGGCCCCAGCTTCACCATGCATCTCTGTTCCTCAGGTCATGATCTTCAGCAGAGGTTTGTTTCGACCTTCATTCTGCTTCAGCTATTGGACAGCAGTAATATCAGCAGTATCTGCCTATTTCTAGGAACGTGAACAAAGAACAACAGCTACAAAAAACAGAACCCCACTTCTGTGCCCAGAGCTTGTATGTGCACCCCCACAGATGGCCTACAAGAAGCAAAGATACACACTTAAGAACTCAAAACTTTTGTGATGATTTTTTGCTTGTTACCTACTTTGCAAAGCCTCATACAAGAAATTTATTTTAAAACCAAGTAATGGGAATCTCTTTGCTTCCCTTGAGAAGTGGGATTTTTTTTTTTTTTTTTTTCCTTTCTGGAAAGGCTTGTCAGTCACATCAGCCCTTTCACCTGGTGTACCAGGAAGCTCTGCGCTAAATGTGAAGCTAATTATCAGTGCTTGTAGTTAACAGAATGTTGGGTTCTTTCTTTCCTGGTCTAACTACACTTAGTTTCTGTGGTCTGAATTTATTTTTATTGCTATTCTGTCAAAAATGTATAGTAAAATGGACACAGTCTAAATCACTTTACTGAGATTCTTAATAGAAAATTCAGGTGGCAATTTTTTGAGTTTATGTATTTATTTGATTTTTGATAGCAGTGGAATACTGATAGAGATTAAAAAGAATAAGAGAGCCGGAAGCAGTGGTTTCTGCCCATAATCCCAGCCCTGGGGAGGCTGAGACAGGGATATCACTGTGAGTTCAAGGCCAGCCTGTGCTACATAGTGAGACCTTGTCTCAAAACAAAGAACAGCAGCAGCAGGAAGAGGAAGATGAAGCAGGCAAGAGGAGCAGAGGACAAGGAGAGGGATGAGGAAGAAGAGATATTTTCTCTGCCTTACCTAGAGAATTATTTCTATCCTTGCCTCAGAGGTTATTATCAACCAACTTGTCACCACATGGCTAAAGGCAGATGCCTTTAGCAGAAAGACCCTTCAGGGCAGAAGACCCTTCAGGTCTTGAAGGGGCAGTGGGCCAGTTGAGGGAGGGAGGGAGGAGGCTCTGAGAATGTCCCCCGAGGCTGGTAAGGGGCCAGGTGCAGTGCTCTGGAGCTTCAGGGGACTCACAGAAGCCTGGTGCTCCCAGCCTGTTCTCTCTGTTCCCTTCAACAGAAGTGGAGAATGCACTGGCTTCAGACCAGACATCTAGGAAAGGACTAGTCTGGATCTCAGGCTAACGGGCTCTTCCCTGCTCTTCAGAAGTGCTAAGACCCTGGAGGCTTTTGTATAATTCTCAGGGTGGGAAGAGGGAAGAACTCTCAAAAGGCAGATTAAATTTCCTGCCAGCTCAGCAGGTAGAAGCTTGGCATTGTTTAAATTTGATTTAGAGAAATAAAGAAATGTGACATTTCTTGCACCCTACTGCTATGACCTGAAATTCATATCCACCACATGGGATATAAATAAGTGAGTGAATAAATAAGCAAACCTGAGGCCAGAGTGCCTGGGATGAATTCCCAATTTGCTGTGCATCCTCCCTCACAATCCTACAGCCCTACACCCACAGGGGCTCAGGGGAGAGCCAGCTGAAGACACTCCATCTCCAGGGATGGGATGGGAAAGGACAGGACTAAACATCTGAAAGTCTCTGACTTCATGCAGCTCAATTTCACACAGCATCAGTCAGTGACAAAGCATTACAAGAACAGCCGCACAGTCACCTGGTTTGTTTTTATCAAGCACACACTACACACTAAAAGGCAAAATGACCAGGATGAGCAAGAAGCCAGTGCCCAGCGGGTAGGAGACACACAGGTTGATGAGGAAGATATGAGAAAGTTGATAATGCACCGGAGAAGGGATATGCACTATGAAATCTCATCTGCAGAAAGTGCTGTAACAGGAGAGGTCATTTCTGCATAAAGGATTAACAAGGACTATAAATGAGGGTGGTGTTGGACTGGACTTTGAAAGATGAAAAGATTTGAGCATAATAAGATAGAGTGGAAGGCACGACTCCCATGTGCTCATGCTCACACTGCAGGAAAAAATATTTCACTGTGCATGGCCCTCTTTGCAATTGAGATGAATGGGCAAGTGGTGATACACATGCCCTGGTTATGGACCAAAACTGAGGACTTGAATCAGGGACTGAGGAATAGTACACTCAAGAAGATGGATAAGTTAGCTAAGAGAGAGGAGTTGTGAAGCCCACTGCAATGTTCTGGGCACCCAAACTACAGCAGAGATAGAGGATCCCAGAGAGAAGGGGGAAGATACCAGAGTTTGCAGAGGCAAGTAAGTGAGGAGCTGGGAGAAGAAGGAAGGAGGCAGATACTAGGAAAGGAACCTGAGGTTTCAGGTCTGGGTGAACAGGGAGTTCAGAAGAAAGAGGATGTTGGAGGAGAATGCTGAGCTCAGGTGAGAGGACCCTGAGCCTCAGATCCTAGAGGGGCACTCCAAGGAAATATGTAAGGGGCGCCTCATGTACAGACATACAGCGTAGAAGTGTGCAGACTGTTTTATGCATTATAATATGACCTTTCAAAACTGACATATTAGCAGAGACCACAGTCCTCTTACCAAAGGAGTCTTTATAAAAACATTAATAATGGGGTACTTGAAATAGTTAGCTCCCTTGGTGAATATAAAATAGGCTTTAGTATTTTTTAAAAGGTGACTTACACCTCTCTTTTCAAAAACCCATCTATTGTGTTAAGTAAAGCATATCTATGTATGAATATGGAATGAACTGGCAGATTTGAGCCAGGTAAAGTTAATCAAGACAGAGCTCATGAAAGACATGATGAATCTTAAAGGCAATACTGAAAGGAGAGCATTTGAATTGTTGAAGAGAAAAGATGGAGGGATTAACAAAGCGAGAGTGTCCAGTTTCACAGTGATGCACAGTACCTCATGTCTCCCCTATGCTCTTCCATCTCAAGGGTGAAGCCAGAGGACTTCGTTGGACAGCAGGAGTCCAGCGGCACCTACAGTCTGATCCATCAACATTGGCACCAACGCCACCCCACATGAGGAGCTGAGAACTCTTTGGGCATCAGAAATCACACAGGCTCTCACTTCCAGTATCTGCCTCTTCCTGCCACATCACTGCGGTCACCACACTAGTCCAAGCCATCATCGTTGGCACAGGTGATGGCACATGGCCCCCACTGCCGGCTCCCTGCATCCAACTCTCATGCCCTCTTCCACTCCACCTCTACTGGCCCTTGTTAGTTTTCAAACACAGCCTTACCATGAAGCCCTTGCACTAGTTTTTCTTTTTGCCAAGCACACTTGCCCAGATATCTGCAAGTCAAGGCCCTTCGTTTCTTCAAGTCTTTGCTAAGATCTTACTGTCTCACTCTCATCCGTGTATTGCTGCAACCTGCTGCCCATCTTCTTGAATATTTCTACTCCCACACACCTGGCTCTCCTTTTATTTTTTGTTTTATCACATCTCTTACTTCTTTCTGACTTACTTTATTGATTATGCTTATGATTTACTGGCCATCTTCCCTGGACAAAATAAAAGCTAGAAGGGTTCTTATTTGTTTTTATTTTTGTACCTGACCCGTAATAGCTGTTCAATAAATAATGGAGGAATGAGTCAATGAATGAGCAAAGAAGAACAAACTATGAAGACAAATAAGAGGGGTAAACCACAACTCAGTAACTCCAGACAATATGTAGAGGCAAGGGACTCCAGTTCCTGAGAGGGCCACAGTCTGGTTGTAGGGCTCAGACAAGGCAGTAAAATACTCTAGGATCATTCACTTTAGCAGGAAGAGATGGGCCCAGTTGTAGTGGACTGTTAACTGATGGGCAACGTGTTACACCCAGCTGAATTGAATTATCATGGTGCTGGGTGTGAGAGGCACACCTGAGGATGGTTGCTGGCAGGATAAGAGGCGGAACTGGAGAAGCTGTAAAGAGGCTGTTAGGGAAGTTATTCAGAGAAGCCACTGGAGCTGTTGGAGGCTGCTGGTTCTCTTGGGCTATTCTGCTGGAGGACCTTGTCAATGCTGGCTTTCCTCTGAACTTGACTGTTCTTGTCACTAGGGGAGCTCGGGATCTTTGTTGTCGCTGAGAATGGCTGTTGTTCATTTTAGGGGGGCTCTGGTCCTCATCTTGAGCATCTCTTCCTGGCTCTGGAGGGGAAGATAGTACACAGCTCCATCTCCTCAACAAGCTTGTCATGTTGGCTTTCCTGATGGGAACTCAGCTGTCCTCATCGCTGGAGGAGCTTGGCTCCTCACTGTTGCTGAGGATGGTTGTGGTACTTTTTGGGGAAGCTCTGGTTCTTACTTTGAGCATTGCTTCCTGGCTCCAGTTCATATCCCTCAGCCTGCTAGCACAAATCATTCATCTTACTAGCATAGACTTTCTAGCTTCCACCACTGACTTTTGGGCCTTCCCAGTACAGATCTGTGAAGTGGGCCTGCATGACTTTGTTGTGGGCTCTAGGCTTCCAGTAGGACTTGACAGAGACATTGTTATGGGCTGTAGGTCTTCAGCTGGACTCACATGAGACTCACTAGGATTCAGGCCCTCAGCTGAATTCTTTGGCCTTTAGTGTGTGGAAAGATTTCCTGCACTCTTTGTATATGATTCTTTGGGTGATTCATTATAAAATATTACAAAATGTATCCTGTATTGTATCCTTGCAAAACTCCAAACCATGACATTGTTTTTTGTTTGGTTTTGGTGCTTTTGCTTTTAATTCATTCAACAGACACTTATCAAGAACCTACTACATACTAGGCTGGGTGCACACGAAGAGGAGTAAGACACCACACTCCAGAAGACTTCCTTCCCAGTCCAGAAAGATCAACCTGTAAACACAGAATCATAACACAATTGGGTCTTCACTAAAATAATACACCACTCATTTCATATATAGAAGTGACTGATACAATAGTGATATAAACAGTCCTAGGTGTGGGCAAGGATGAAAGAGGACCAGAGAATGCCTGTGAGGTTGTATGTTGTCTCCTGCCTTTGGAAAACAGTATGAGAAAGACAAACACTATGCTACTGTTAAGTTTGCTGGTCACCAATTTCACGTCCTATACTCCACAACAACATGGAAAATGAATGCTTTATTATAAGATCCTTTTATCAACTACAGATCAATTTTTTTCTGTGACTGTTTCCTCACACTCCCATTAGTAAACCTTTTACAGCTACAGAGTCAAGCCTTTTGTCCTGACCTGTCAGAGTTCCCAGAAACATTCAGAGAGAATCAGCAGTAAAATAATACAGCACTCATTGCATTCATTGTATTGTGCTTGCAAACTCCACACAATGTGCTCTTCAAATAAACACAGTGGATAGAGATTTCTTTTCTTCAAGAATCCCAGGTTCACATTCAAAGCAAGTAATGTTTTCCTCTTACATTCCTGGGTATTGTTATTTATTGATAATATTAGCATCTTGGAGACATTGATTTATTAAGTGTCCTTTTGTGCCTAGAATGTAATTCAGAGCAAAATAAACACATGAGTAGTCTCTCCACTTTAGAAACTTGTACTTCAATACTCCATATTAACAGTGCACCACCAGGCATGATTCTTCTAGAAATGATATACTATGGCCACTCCCTCCTGAGTGCATTTGAGTATGAGACACCCCATCTACTGGGCACTAGAAATGCAAAACAGATTGGCTCACAGGAAAAACCTTCCGAAAAGACATCAAGATTGGAAGTGCAGAAGCAGGTGTGAGGAGCCTTGTGCATGCTGGGAAGAGAAAAAGGACCATGATGCTCCGGGAAAGGGTTAGGCACAAGATGCAGACAAGGCTGGAGCTACTGGAACATCTGCTTGGCATATGTAACTCAGGGCTTCTAGAAAGACAAGGAAACTGACCCAAACCCTGAATGTGGAGCTCATTTCTACATCCCACAAACAATGGGCCAGCTAAGGTTAAAAAACTGGGGCACTGAGCTGAGCTCGGACTTGACAAATGAGAAAACACTTGTCTCCTAACTCCATACCTCGAGTTTTCTAGGAACATCCACAGCCCATAACCAGGGAAGAAAGTCTTTTCTAGCTTTTTTCCTGGAGCAAAAGATAATGACAAACTCATGAGGAACTTCTACGACACCTCCACCACTTTGTGAAGAAGCTTATACTTGGCCATTGCTCCTTGTTTCTTGCATAAGGTGATCAAAAAAGCATAAAGTCAATGCAGCATTTGACAGCGGGAATCACAGGAGCCTTTTGATGACATCTTTGTATTTCCTAAAGCCCCTTTTCTTTTTTTACTTGACCTTCTGATTCTGCACTACTGTCCTGTTGTCATTGCTGCAAATGCAGAACAAAACAGAGAATACTGATGCTAATACTGATATTAAAAATCTATTGACCAAGTTACTCTATGAGCAGTTCTTGGGATAACATCAGTTTTTATGGATTAGCTCTTTTAATCCTCATAGTATTCCAGTGAGGTAGGTGCTAGTATTGTCTACATTTTTATAGTAAGAAAAAAATGTTAGAAGACGTTAAAATAATGTGCCCAAGTCCCACACCTAGCATTAGAATCTCAGTAGGCTGACTTGAGCCTATATTCACACCCAGAAGAAAACACTTTGTAGGGCACTGCTTGGAAAGTTTCTGTCTTATAGTTGCTGAATATGGTAGTGAAACCTACGCTAAGTATCTGGTTTTTGAATAATACTTTTTGATTGAGAGTTTATAGGCCAAATTTGACACATAGAAATGAGCTATTTGAGTCTCCAGCATTAATTTTCTTGATAATAGAATCTAATTTTGTTTTCCATTCTCTGTAGTTCCCCCCACCCTGTAGTGCCCTGCTCACTCATGTATGCTGCTAATTTCAAGTTCACAAGGTTTGCGTTAGAATATTTAAGATAGTCCCACATCTGTCAGCTCATTTGGTCTTCGAAATGCTTCTAGAAGGGAGGAAGACAGAAACCACGCTCCTTTTCACACGGAGAAAATGAGAACCTGGGAGGTCGCGTCTCTGGCTGGCAGTCAGAGGCCAAGTGGCAGCCCAGATGGAAGGAAGCCCCTCCACACTCTCAGCTTCTGTGTGAGCAGCTCCATCCTACAGGTAAATCACCTGCCCTGCAGACTCCCAGAGAACTCAGGCTGCACAGGGCAGCATAGGCTGCATGGTGATCAGGACAGGAAGTGAGTGCTCCTTAGGAGGAAAGAGCAGGGCCTGATCCCAGAGGGCTCGAGTCATAGAGCTGCACCCTGCAGACCCCAGAAAGGCAAGGAGGCAAAGTAAGTGACAAAACACTGGATCTTACATCAGGCCTTTTGTGGTACAGCATCATCCCTTGGGGAAGTCTGTTATCCTGCTGGAAAAATCCCAGTTGATCCCAACCAAGAGACCCACCCCACCTCCCTCATGCTGCCCCTACCTTCTTATTTCATAGATTCCTACTGAAGCTTCTCACTGGACTTTAGAGTCAAGTTTTGGAATCATTTTATGAACTGTCCTTGATGACTGATGTACACTACAGACAATAGGCTTAACCTTTATATAAATAAAGACAAGAAGGAGGGAAGGCCTTGGGGCTTTGGTAGCCTGAGCTAGAGCCCCTAAAGAGTTTGCTTTTAGAAGAGATGGCTGCACATGAGATGGTCCAAGAGAATAGTTTCAAACTTCCGATTCCTGGGCCATAACATCTAAATCATAAACTCTGCAGGCAGGCCCAGGACTGCTTGCTCATGACCCTGCAGATGTCTCACACCCTAGAGGATCAAAGCTGTGACTGATTCATCTTCTTGTCCATGAACAGGAAGAGAGTCATACAGATGGAGTGGTCCTGGGGGCACCACAGCCTGGTCCCGTCTCCATCTCTAGGCTAGTCTACAGTGCCAACAACCAACTTACTGTGGCAGTGCTGGCTTGCAGCCGAGCTGCAGCCTCTTGGGGCTCCAGCTTAGGGTCCATAATAAGTGGATTTAGAACATCTTAATCCAAAGCTGCTAAGCATGTGAAATGCCTCCAAACACCCAAGAGCCAGCTCTCAGCTCTCTGGGAGAAACAGCCCCAATGTGTAGCCACAAGCTCATCTTCCCAGAGCTGAGAGGAGGATACACAGAACCATGGAGAACCCCAGTGCTCCAGGAGGATCCCTAGGTGTATGTGTTGCCCAAACCAGGAAGAGGAGAAAGAGGTTAAGAACCCCTTACTTTCATATTTTCTGTTAAAAGAGAAACCATAGACTTGGGGACTTGAATTTAGAGAAGGAATATAGAAATACCCAAATAGGCCTTTCACCAGCCTCCTTGAAGACCCTGAGATGGGAGAACAGGAAAAGGAAGATGGGGCTCTTCTTCTTCATTAGCTGACAGCTCTGATAGTAGCTAGACTACAAGATTCTACCCAGAAGGGTGATGCCAGAGTCCTCTCCCTGGAAGCCAAACCAATGAAAGGAAAGATCCTTACAAGCCAAAATAGAGAGAGAGATGCTGGGATAGTTCCCCACTTCCCATGCCTGCCTCTTCCAGTCAACCCCTGCATCCTGGATTCTGCTCATCCAGGCTGACCTGCTTGCTGAGAGCATAGGTCCTTCCTCTGTCACCTATTCTGATCATAAACTGTGACATGTCAACCTGACTTGAGTAAGAACTGCCTAATAGATTAAGGAAGCTCTAGCTTTGTCTATGGATGACTGGCATGTATCCCACAAATGAAGGAGGGATGCACACTCCAAACGTGAGTGGCACCAACCAATAGGTTTACAGACTGAATGCGATAAAAAAGGAAAGGGGGAACCCTCCCCTTCGTTTTTGGAGGAGCTCAGGTCTTCACCACTGCCTTTGGATCTTGGTCTCCAGTTCCGTCAGCTTTCCAGGGCAAACTCCTCAGCCTTTGGACACAGATTCACACCAGTGGATTGGCAGTGAGCTTCCAGGGCTTTGATCTTTGATTGGCACTGGATCCTCTGCCTCTCCAGTACATCAGCAGCCATTTTGGATTCTGGATTCTTCCATTGCCAAGTCCCCAGATAGCCATTGGGAATCTTCCCCTTATGATCTTGTATGCCTACCTAATAAAGCCCGTGGATATTCGTACGTATATTTTATATTGATTCTGCTCCTCTAATGAGCCTTAACTAATACACCTGTGCACAGAATATACTAAGGGCTCTACTTGAACTCCTTTAGTCTACATTGTTCTCTTTGTCTCAAGTCAAGTCATCAACCTGCCTCAGATTCCAGAAAAGGCTCTCATGCCCTTGAGACCAGTACTGAACTCAACTCCCCTAACACTCATGAGAAATTACGGCTGTGCCCACTGCCTGACCTGCTCATCCTCATCAGGGGGCCTGGACAAATGCCCCCAGACCCACCTTCCTTCCCTTCCCTTCTCACTGTCCAGCCAGCCTTCTTAAAAGAAGAAAAAGGGAGAGGGTTCAGGCCATGAGGAATCGCCTTTTCTGTCCTTGGAAATCTCTCAAACAGTGCACATTTTATCCAAGCTGACTCTCTACAAAGTAGCACATTTATCTAGTTATTAGCTTTTAAGTCCTTTGTAGCCTTTCCCCCTCCACTCTGGGCACTGTCGTCCCTCTGTCCATGTCAGTGCCATCTGTCTTAGATTCTCTCCTGTACACCTCTCAGGGACAGGATCTATAGCTTTGGCTCATGCTAAGGCATCACATGCAGCACTTACAAAACACTTAAAGTGGAAATGATTATTGCTTAAGACTATCTGGAAAAGTAACCCAACCAGCTAGGCGATCCCCATTGTCCAATCAAGAGCTCCAGACGCTCCAAGCCAGAGCAGAGCTGGCTCAGCTTCTTGGCTCCCAGGTACCAGAGGACAGCCAGGAACAGGCCTGATGGGTCAGGACACTGCAGAGTCACACCATCAGCTTCATCTCTATCCCTTGTTCATGGAGAATCCCAGAAGTCAGAGTGTGGAGAGAAGAGGAAAGTATTCAGGAGATCAGGCTCAAAAGACAGAGGCAGGGTAGGAGGGGCAGAAGCACACAGCTCCCCTCTTACAGTGGCAGGCAAAAGGCTGGAGCTAGAGGGAAGGACCAAGCTCCATACCTGTGAGCCAACACAGACCATTTCCCATTCACTGCGGAGTCTGCTCAGACCTTCCTTATGAATTCCCTTCTGACTTCACAATAAACTTTACTACTATGCACAGCTTATAAACAGCACCAAAACCATTTACGATGGCCTTTATATGCCTTGGTTTAAATAATAAACATTTTTATTTTATTCTTCTGTGAAATGTAACTCTTAGAGGACAAAGCTTGGAAGAGTATGAGACCAAGAGGTAGGGGGAGAGTGGGGCAGAAAGAACAGGAAGCAGGCACAATGGGCAGCAACAGGGGCGTGTGAGTTCCCACTCCACCATGTCTCTGCACCATGTGTTGACCTTTCCCGTCATAGACCAAAAAGTCTCAGTCTCAAAGGCATGGGGCCAATTGAAGGGTGCTGCTTCTGGGGTTCCCATAGCGAGCAGACCCACAGAGGAAGCAGGCTAGGAAAGTCAGGCTAAAGAGGAAGAGCTCAAGGGCAGAAATATTGGGGAATGAATGAGGCTTGCACAGGGACATTAAGGGGATAGAGATAAGCAGAAATTGTAAGGTCCTAGTTAGTCTAAGGCCGAGGGAACATGGCTTCCATGTCCTGACTCCCAGGGCTTTGAGGGCCAGAGCCCTGATCAAGAAAAAGCAGAAGCAATCGTTTCGGGATGCTCTAGATACAGGCCAGCGTCACATTCTTTAAATGGAAATGATTTAAGCTCCCAAACCTTTTGCTAAACCTGAAACGTCAGCAACCAGCAGCTTGTTACTTTCCTTAACTAATGCCTTCTTATTTCCTGCAGAGTAAACAACTTGATTCCATTAAATGCTGTAAAATATTTACCAAGTGGCAGAACAAGCTGCCTCCTTCCCAGCATGCAAAGCTCAGCAGCTCTTACCACAGGCTTCTAGGTCGGGACTGTGCAACCCGAGCCACATGGTCTGGGGAAAGGAGCATGAGAACAAGGAGGTGCCACATGACACGGAGCACATAGCTGACAGGCCTGGTGGACAACACACCTGCCTCAGATCCCTGAACAGGAAAGACACAGTGGGAAAGCAGGCAGATCTGCAGAGTCTGGGCTGCAGATGACAGCAATGGTCTTGGGCAGTTTCCAACCAGCAGCAAGTGTACATTGTAAGATGGCAGCGAGGGGAAGTGGACTGAGGCATGTGGAGGAACTCTGTATCACCTTAGCCTAGGGACAGCCCAGCACCCACAGAGCCCTTCCTGCGTCAACTTTGCCCTGGGAGCTGAGAGCCACAGCAAATCACAATGGAAAAGGAGCCCGAGAGGGCACCTCCCCCACACAGATGCAAGACCGGGTATCCAGCACGGGCCGCCTCACTCCTCAGCGCAGCACCTTCTTGGGAAGAAGCCCCTGGACAGAAGCAGCAGGGCGGGTAGCCTCTGGGCCCGCTCTGACCTTGTTCAATTCCTGCCTCTGAACACGCGTGGACACGGCCGCCCTCGGATCTCTTCCCACCCAGGGTAAGAGCGGATCTCTTCCCACCCAGGGTAAGAGCACGTTATCCCCACTTTCTGAAGAGCACTGCACAGAGGATCAAGATGGTGCAGAAAGGTCTGAATAACAAAGTCTACATACCAACCAGGCGGGGCCACAGTGCCTAGAGGCCCAGTCAGCACAGGTCTAGGTGTCGTGAAGGCGTTCTTAAGGTATGCGATTAACGTGTCTGATGAGCAGACCTTGAGCCAAGCAGATTACCCTCCCTGAGGGACATGGGCCTCTCCAATCAGTCAAAGGCCTTCTAAACAAAGAGTGAGTTTTCTGAACAAAGGAAGTTTGCCTCACGCCTGCAGCACGCAAACCCTGCCTGAGAGTCCAGCCTGCTGGCGCTCCCTGTGGGTTTCAGATATGCAGGGGCCCAGCAACGCACCAGCCCGTGCCTTAAAATCAACTCATCCTTCCCCCACCTCTCCCTCTCTCCCTCTTCCTTGCCCTAAACACCAACCAATAACAAGGGAAGCAGAGGTCCAGCAGCTCCCAGTCAGTGGTCTGAGGCCCCATCTCCAATTCCTGCCCTGTTGACATCGCCTCTGTGGGTTCAGAGACTACAACATCTTCAACTCATCCTGGCACCTTTTCATCACTCAAGCACCAAAATAAAGCCTTCGTATTGATTGTCTCAACAGGATGTCTTTCTCTGTGCTCCAAGTGACAGCAAATGACAAAGATTTCAGAAAGAGCTTAGTGGACATTTCCATCACTATCTTTCATTTTCAACTCAAAAATAACAACATATCACTCAACTTCCCACCCCCTGTCCCCAGACACGTGTGCCCTGGGCTGACAGAATTTCTTCAGTGATGATAACAAATGGGCCAAGAAGATATCCTTACTGCATGCTGAGGTATCTGGCACCCTGAGATAGAAGCACCTCACCGGAACCATGTCGGGTGTCCTTCTGCCCACTGTTCCTGGGGTTTCCAAGAACGGAGTAGGGCCCATGCCACCGCCCTGCTCTCTGAGTACTAAGCTGATCCAAGAGGCTGAAGGTTGGAGCTGTGGTCTCAGCACCTAGCTCTCTGAAGCTGTCATCTCCACAAGGCCCTGCCAACCTTGCTTCCTAACTTGGGCAAGCAGAGGAGCTTCACTGGACAGAACCATCCTGACCTTCCCATGTGGGATGGGTGACATCCTAGGAGCCACATCCTAGGAATCAACAGAGGGCATTATGGTGGTAAAACCAAAGAGCAGGAAGCTGGTCACTGCCTAGGGGCTGACAGCATCTGTACTTCAGGTACCTTTTCAAAGAGGAGTAGCAAAGGGGAGGAGCTTGCTCCCCAGGGAAGCCCTGCCTTCATTTACCTAAGACATCTCTTCTCTCCCCTCCCCTCTCTTCCCTTCCTCCCCTTCTCATCCCTCCCTTGTTCATCAGTCCGAACACTTTAGTTCCTGCCTACAGCACCTCTGAGGATCCAGGAGAAATACTTTAATACCCCGGATGATAAACATTTCTGTTTGCAAGCAATTCGGTTTTCAACTAAAACCATTCAACAAAATTTTTCTCCCATTCACAAACTGCACTGGGGGCCAAACCCAGCCCCCCGCCATCTTCCTCAACAAACATAATCACAGTCATCTTCCCCCCAATCATAAAACATGTCAGGTTCATAAGCCAAGGCACCAATCGTTAAGCTCAGGGAGATGGGAGAGAAATACCAGCCTCAACCAGCCTGGACTGCAGAGGAAAGAGGAGAGAGAAATCTGGAGCCCTTTCAGGGGCTTCCGTCTTTCGCCTTCAAATTACAGTTGCCAAATTTTGCAAATAAAATACAGGGCATCCGATTAGATTTGAATTTCAGATCAAGCATAAAGTGCCTTGTGCAGTCTTTGGGATGTGTAATACAAAAAATCATTCATTGTTTATCCAAAATCCAAATATAATTGGCGTGCTTCATCTTACCTGGCTTGCTTCAAGGAGAGCTATGAGTGCCACTGTATCAAGCCTGGTGCCAACCAACCTCTGGGTGGCTCCTCCCAGTTCTCCACAATGGGAGTTACTCACTCAGTCCAGACTTAACTCTAAGCTGAGGCAGCTGGGATTTTCCCAGCATCTATCCACACTACGCCACAGCCTCAGTGCTCCTTGTGACTGGCCCCCATTTGGCCTCAGCTTTGTGGTCCAGTGTGCTGTGGTTGCACCAAATACTTTAAGACCTAGAGACCTGCCTAATAGTGGCAGATGCTTGGCTTCTCCTTATGGTCAATGCCAACACCTCAGCACCATGCACAAGGTGTCTGACTGCCAGAGCACTGGGCCACCTCCTCTTGGGTACCACCACCCTCTCTGGTGGATCTGAAGACAACACTTGTTACAGGTGTAAACTCTTCCCCTAGCAGCTGCAGCTCTGGGAACTCCCCACCCAGGTAAATGGGATTGTTCGGTTTTTTAAAAAAAAAATTTAAAGAGAGTGCAAAGCAGTATTAAAACAGAAAAATTATAATTAATACAGAATTTCACTAAATAAAATAATATGAATTTCACAGTATTTGTTTTATTGCATAGTGCTGTCTTCAGATCAGTTGTTCATATTATCAGATATATGCATGAAAAATTGGAAGAAGAATAAAAGAAAAAATATATAAGAAAGTAAGAAAAGAGAAAAAGGAAAAACAACTGAAACAGGAGAGGGAGTGGGGGAAAATATATATCTATGGATATGATCAGGATGGTTTGGACAACTGTACTGTGCATTTCTGCTGGTCTATGGAAAGGAGCAGTTAATCCTTAATTTGTTTTGTCTCCCTCTTTCAATGGGACACTTCTTGAATCCCAGTCTTTCTCACTTGCCCATCAGCAACTCTGAGAGCTAGAGGTCAAATCTTAGCCATGCCCAGGTCTTAAGTGTGACCAATTACAGCTTGTAGAAATGCAGCTAGAGACCTTGCCACAGTGGGAATCTCATTTCCCTGATGCATCAGTTCCATTTGTGGCCTGAATCCCAGGACTGTCCCAGCACCACTAAGAAACAGTGTCTGGTTCTGTTCCCAGCCTCCCCCTCCCCCCCCCAGGCACACAGTAGTTCAAGTCCAAAGCCAATCATGCTTCTAAATGAACCAGCTTCTTAGATACCCTGAACCCAAGCTCTCCAGCAAGAAACATACAAGTGTAAAAGAGAGTATGGTTAGTTTGAGTGTGCAGTTACTAGAGAGAAAACCCGTGTTAGAACTGGATGGCGAGCTGCACTGAGAAGAGTAATACTATTCAGGGAGAGAACACACAAATGCTGAATAACTGATTTTCTCTCTAAATCAGATTCCTTAATCTCTAGCCACTGAGTAACTTTAGAAAGCCTGAATTTCAGTTGGTCATTTTAAACTACAGAGCCACCTGTGCCGGGTGGCCACTAAACTACTGAGCAAATTCCCATGCCCCATTTATCCCTAACAAGTGCTGGACTAAGGGGTCATGTGATATCCACTTCCTGAGATGCCTCCCTGATGCCAGGAACCTTGTTTTCTTCTCATATTTTTGACTAAACATTTCCCCTTTAGCCTCCTTTCTGTTGTGATTTCACTCTCCAACTCCATGAGACAAACAGGCATGGTTTGTACAATGATAGCTGCTTCATCAGGGAGTTAGCATTTCAGTAAGGACTAGAATGTGCCTTCTCGTGCCAATCTTTAGACTGATCAGGACTGATAAAACCCATTCTGACTTCCCTTGCTGGTTCTTACCCACCGCGGAGCCTCTGCCATTGTTTGATAAGAAGAATTCTATAGTCACACAAAGCCCAAGAAAAGTAGGAATCAACACAGCCACTCATTCATCTCCCTGTTGAATTTACTGCCTGTCTCTTCTCTGCCAAGCCTGGCTCAGTCAGGGCCAGTATGTGCCAGGTACTGCATTAGGCTCTGTGGTTCTGAGGACAGTAAGTCAACGTCTCTCCTTACAAGGAGATCACATATTATTTAGGGACAGAGACAAGTGAATGGCCACATGAAGATCATCCAGGGTAAGCTGTCTGCTTAATGGCCTGAGTGTTTTTTTTTTTTAAGTGATTTAAGGTAAGACCAAAGTTACATTAACATATGTGTGGACTCAGTCAGACCATCCTGTCAATGTGACTAAAGATAATCCTAACGTAGCTGGCTCCTTGTCATTGCAGTCTCATCTTAAATGTCTCCTCCTCTGAGAAGCTTTTCCCGATGGCCTGATCTAAAGTGGCCCTGTCACTCCCCATCCTATCATCCTGTCGTATTGTTATTATGGCATTTAGCCCTGTCTGGCCTTTTCTTGTTTGTTCATCTGTCCTCAGCTTAGAGCAGATTCTCGTCTCTCTTGCAGCGCCACACCTCCTGCACAGCGCCTACTTTAGCCAAGACTGGGGCACCCACAGATGAAGAGGAAAAGCAATCCTGTGGTCTGCAACCTTCAGGGGCCCTGAATGTCATCACAGGCACTGCCGGTTATGTTCAGAATATTCCAGAGCCCAGTAGGCTCCATTTGTTTGCTTTCTGACAAAGTCCCATGAGAAACAAAATCTCCCATTTCTTTACCTTCACCTGGAAGAATACCAACTCAGCATGACTGAGTCCCAAGGTACTCAGAAATTCTAACTAGTGAACAGACTTTTGCTATTAAAAATAGAAAAACAAAAGCATCATGACATCAGAACCATTTAGTTAGTGGATAACATCTTTCAAGACAAGAGACCACAGAGTAAAACAGCATGAAAGAATTCTCCAAGTACAGAAGAGACTGGGGGTACCCCATATGCCAGGGGTGGCGGGGGCAGGGCTAGACTAAGGCACCAGGCCCTACAGAGCCACAGCAGGAGACTCACCCCAGAGTTCAGACCACTAAACTATCTGACAAAACAGTCTGAGACTAAGGCATGAAAGTATTGCTGGTAAATGGAATCATACTCCAGAAAAGGAGTAATTTCAATGAAAGCTAGAATTATTATTCGTAGCACAAATACCTGCGAGTCTTCAGGCTCACTGCTATCAAATAGATCATCCCGCTATCACCAGGAATCTTCAGCAGGGCTAATGAAAGTTAGCAAACTGTAAACAAGCCATGAGCGTATTGCCTTTCATTCATTCAGAAAGCTTGAACACAGAAATGGTGCAAAGCACTTACGCTTTGGAAACTCTGACCTTTGGACAGCTCTCTAAATGCTTGAATTAAAAGTGCCATGTAAAACCTGTCTTTTCACTTCACTTGATCAAATGCCTGGCCTTTCAGTACAGAACTTGAGGGGAAAACACAGCAGCCCAGGTCAGCTCATGCTCCAACCGCCAAGGCCAAAGGAGCCATTGTGGCATTTTCTAATATCTGTGCCCTGGCATGCCCCTGCCACCGACTGTGCCACTGATCCAAGCAGGGCACTAGAACCTCGAAGGAACTTCCTGTGATGACAAGAGGGCTCTGAGTAGGCGTATTGTGAAGGGCCAGGCTCCTGCTAGCCAGCCCCGGAACAGATTCCTAGAATGGCTACCTGAAAGTCAGCACTAAACAATGGAACTTTTGCTTCCCCTGGCTGTCAGGGGAACAAAGTGAGATCCTACTTATAGAGAGATGTGCTGCTTATTTGTCTTATGAAAAGTGAGCAAGCCAGAGAAGGCATTAAAAGCCACATCCCAGCCTGCCACTGAGACTTCTAATTATGCCAGACAGGCATAAGAAGAGACCTGGACAGTGCCGAATGCCACAGTTCTCCTCGTCTGCATTCGTCCAATCTTTGCAGAGTCAGCCTGGTACAGAAGTTACATATGCTACTGAAGATTCTAATAAACTTTTGAATCTCACTTTGGGTCACTTGGAACTTCACTTCAGCAACACACACACACACACACACACACACACACACACACACACAACCTACAGCAGAGATTCTAGCTCTTTAACCGCACTGTGCCTCAATCTCCTAAGGAACTCATGGTGTGCCAATTCGAAGGCGCGGCTCCCCTCAGCAGGGCTGAAGGTGGGATCGTGGAAGGCTATGTTTTAGTCAGCTTCCCAAGTAATCAACAGAAGGGCATCTGCTGATTAAGGGATCAGTGAGTTGATGGCGACAACCTTCTGGTTTGTCTGTGCCCATGTGGTTGGTTCACGCTGACCTGTCCTGCATTCATGTCCCAGAACACTTGCTCCAGAAATGTGTTATGAGAAAGAATCAGTGTTTAGACCAGAAAGTCTAGAGGCAGAAGAGTCTAAGCTCTTCAGCACGTTCCTGGAAACTGGACTAAGGGGCTTCGCTGCAAGGCCAGGAGCCACTGGCCAGGCCCCATGACCTAAGCCACTGCCACATCTCCACCAGAACCCATGGGATTGCATGATGACATATGTTAGAAGTGTCTAAGGTCCCCCAGCCCTTTGCAGAGCCTTGTGTCTCCATGTGGAAACCCCGGCATCCCTTCTTAGAGTAATGCTTATAAATGCATAGGGTAGAATATACAGCACTACAAAGGAAATGAATAATACTAAGATTGGTTTCTCAAAATATTTCAAAAACCAGATAGATAAATAATTTATTCATGAAGAATGCAATAAGCTAGATCTAGCAGCAAATCCAGTAAGTGCTAGAATCTCAAGGTAGAAACAAGAGGAAAAGAAAACTCGCAAAGTACCTATAGTAGAGAGAGTGTGTAAGGGTCACGGCAGAGCAAGGTGTGTCACTGGGCTTCACTGCCAGACATGGGCCTGGCTCCAGCACCAAGCTGAAGATCAGAGCCCCCTCCTGGTCACCAGGGAGAACAATCACTAGACACTGCTTTCAGTAGCCCTGCCACACTAGTTACCTATTTCTGACCTCTTCTACAAGCTCTGTGCCCTGGAAACTGAGCACTAAAGAACCATCCCCTGATCCCTCTGCCCTCTAATTTAACCTGGATTCAGGCAACTGACGGCTCTGGAAAGAGCCCTGGGGGATGGGGAAGAAGTTGTTATTGAGGTTGTTATTCCATGACTTCTCAGGTGAGTCACGTAAACAAGTGGGATGAGAGCAAGGCCAGTCTGTCAGGTGTCTGGCCCTGGGATCTTCCCTGTTAACTGTAGCACAGAGAGCTCTGAGAAGGGTCTGCTTTCAGGGTTCTCAGCAAAATACTGAGACCTTGCATTTTCAGCCCCGTCATGTGTTTCCCCCTTTTCACAGAGTATCACCGTGCTCGGTTGTCACTGTGCCTCCATCACAGAAGTCAGGTGCCACCAAGTCCCAGCTTTTCAGCATGTGTCTTGTTTCTCCTTGATCTCCTGTTGCCCCTTCTCAGGAAGCTGCTTCCTGCACAGGTCTCAGCAGTTGGTGCCCAATGTGGGGCCATAGGTAGCAGTTGCTAGTTTTAGTTCTTTTAAGGTCTTAAAGGGTACAGCTTCATGAAGATGTATAACTTGTCCCAGAGTATTAGCATCTTGGGCTTTAATAACAGGTAGATATTGAAAATCCTCTAAGGTTTTTCCTGCCCACCTGGCTTCTTTTAGTGCCAACTGCAAGGAAAAAAAAAAAAAAGGATGACACAGTCTCAGCCTGTGTCAGAACAAAATTTTTCTGAGCTGAGAAAGCAGAAGTAGCCCCTTGAGGCACAGTGGCACAGGTAAGGTTGTTGGTTTTACTTTGGGCAGCTGTGAAATGGAAGTTGCAGCAAAACACTCTTCTAGTGGAGAAAAGTCTGCTTACCCCCTACAACTCCTTCTGGATTTGACTGAGCAAAGTTACAGGGTTCAAACTCTGTGGTGGGGAGGGCGGCTATTGCTCCACTATCCTTTCTTTGTGTAGGGATTAGTTTTAAGATAGTACTTTCATATACTAATAGTGTTTAGACAAGATATCATGTCTGCATCTTATACTCTAAATAACTACTACAAAGACAACAATATGTAATGTATTAATTATTGTAACTGTCTTAACAACCTGATTTGAATCTGTCTCATTGCTATTTCTTTCTCGATAAAATTAATTTAAAAAAAAGAAGAAGTTAGTACTTTCAGACAAATCCTCTGTGGTTCTTTCAACCAGCATATGATCACTGACATACTCGCGGATCAAGATCCAATAAGAAAAGGAAAATACAAGAATCAATAATACATAAGCATTTCTATATGTTGCTCTAGTGAGCCTCTTTTAACCCTGTTTTCCACCTGATGAGGGGATCAATATTGATCATATCATTGGGATCAGTATTGATGAATTGATGATTCATTCTCTCTCCCTCCCTCCCCCTCCCTCCCCCTCCCTTCCCCCTTCCTCCCGTTCCCTACAACTACCCCTTCCCCTCCCCCTCCCCATCCCGCTCCCTCTTCCTCCTTGTCTCAGTTACTCTTCTCTTGGTGCTGGGACAAATACCCAACACCCAAAATGAAGGAAGGAAAGGTTTATTTATCTCATAGTTACCGGTAGTTTTAGTCCATACTCAGCTGGCTCCAAGGCAGAGTGCTACATGTCAACACACAGACCATAACACTGCTACACTTTGTATGTGTGCGTGTGTGTGTCTGCGCACACGTGTGCACCAGGGATTGAACCCAGGACCTTGCACTTGCCAGGCAGGTGCTTATGCCACTGAGTTATCTCCCCAGCTCTCCTATGTGTCCTGTGCACCTGTTTTGCTCTTGTGATCCTGTTTTTATGTGCCCACACTGAGGTGTCCTCTTACCTACTATATCATGGGTTTGCTCACACCTCAGGTGCCTATTTGGGTGCCAAAGTGCCACATCCAACACAGCTCTTGCAATTCCCCTGGGGAGAATGGTGAAAGATGAAGAAACCATCAAAAGTCACAATGCAGAAAGCTGAAGTCAGGTGGAGCCCCCTCTCCTGGTAAGAGAAAAGTAGCTGCCAAAGACTGCAATGCATTTATTTATACAATCAGCAAGTGGTTGATAAAGGTGAAACTCCTCTCCTAATGGGAGAAAGGACCTTCCTGACAACCTGGTCATCTGGCTGACCTTGGGCTCTCCAGGTTCTCAGGTCTGACCTTGCTTTAGCCCCATGTATGAGATCCATCTCCAGCTCAACTGTTCCCCACAACTCTTCCTGGTAGTTCCAGTTCTGACAGAATCCAACATGGCTGCTTGATTCAACATCCATTCCCAGGCCTGCTCCATCATCCCTGAAAGACAACTGCTTCCTGCTGTGGCTGGTCCCTGAGGGGCTCCCTTACCCAGGCTCACATAACCTTAAAAGCCTCTTCATCACCAGGATATCTTCAGTCACTTCCTGTGTGTGTCCCAGCTGTCTCTCACCAGGTCCCCACTGATCTAACCTGTCATGAGCTATCTGACCTTGAGCAAGCCACTCATCTCTCCAAGCCTCAGCTCCTCTGCAGAAGGAAAAGTATGGCAATCATCTGAGAAGCTGGACAGGTGTAGACAGGTAACTCTGCAGCCTGTTCTTGGTACACTGACCTACCAGCTTCCTTGACAAGAATCACCCAAGGAGAGGCCTTTTGGTGGCACAAAGGACTAAGAAGCCTTTAGTATATGGAAGCCTTCATGGGCCCAGGTCCCACAACAGAAAGAGGGAGGTGGAGCTGGTCCCAGGGAAAGGAGGGGTGCACATGGGACTAGGAGACTAGATGACACCCTAGATTTCCTCTGCATCAGCCTCCTGCCCTGCTTGGCAGCCTACTCCCAGCACAGGCACAAGTTAGATATATAAAGTGCTAGCTAATCTCCACAGCATTACATAGTAGACTTTATGATACTACTTATATTTTTTACATGAGAAAGCTCAAGATAGTAAGATACTGTCCAAAGTCAAATCTTCTGAATACCAGGACTGGGACTATTTCTCTAGTCTTCTAGGCAACATTTCAAATTCTTTCCTAGCAAAACACCAAATGTAGCAGAGACAAATGACTTGAGAAAAATCCTTCACTTCAGTAGGAAGGGAAGAAAAAGTCCTTGGGGCCAGAAAAATCTCTTCTACTGAAAACCAGAAAGGACATTAAAGAGATACAGTCACCCCAGATACTGTTTGTGGCCTTTCTTATATAATTTAATGAAAACAATTTTAGTTAAAAGCACAGAAAAAAAAAAAAAGAAAGAAAAGAAACATCTCTGTTTAAGTACATTGGAGAGGTTGAACCCTCCTGAATGAGATTACAGCCCTTATGAAAGAGACCTCAGGGAGAGTCCCATATCCACAAGACCCTATGGAAGGAAGACAAAGAAAGCAGACGCCACAGGCACCTCAGAAAGTAGGAATGCTCTATCTCCTACCCTGACTTCTCTCAGACTTCTAGTCTCCACAGTTATGAAGAATAAATCCCTGTGGTCTGTAGGTTACTTGGTTTTTGGTATTTTGGTCTATGAGCTTAGCAGCCTGAGATGATGCCAAGTTTTATCTCCCTTCCCCTTGGGATGCAATTCCTGCTTCTGTCTCACTGCTTAGCACTGACCGCATCCCAGGTCCTCTCCTCCCAGCCCTTTTAAATGCCTCACAGTCATTCATTTCTACAGGGCCCCAAGAGGAAAACGGATGGTATCAGCTACACCTCACAGATCAGGAGACCAGAGGCAGAAAGGTTAAACAGTTCACCTAGGAGTGAAAAGAAGCCAAGATTTCATTCAGCAAGACCAGAACCAAGGTGCTCTCAGGCTAAAGTTTCCCTTGTTATTAGGAAGAATCTCTGGCGACCATCCACTTCTGCAGGCTTTTTCTGCCCACGAGAAGCAAGTCACTCTGGTCACTGCTTTGCCTACCACCCACATATACCGCTGTCCTTCAGAACAGGTCCTAGTTAACTTCAACATGACCACCTCGACACAGGCCCCACTCCTCCAGAGAGAAAGCCCTTCAGTGGGAGGGAAGAAACTGATTATGCACTCCTGAGCTTAATAGGGGAAGCAAATCCATTCCAAATAAATTGAATCAGCCTTCACAGAGCATGAGGAACCTGTTCATAAAACATTTGCTAACCATTAACTACCGTCCTGCTATTAAACGCTGTTAATAGCGGCTCCTCCAAACTGTGCCACACCAGTCTAGCTGCACCTTTAATGGGCTCACTGCTGTCAACACGACACCCGGGGCCCAGCCACAGCACAGTTGGGGCGATGTGTTAAGCTAAACAGCTCTCTCTATTAGTTCCGGTGCTTGAGGCCCAGCAGGTCACTTCTCTCCCAAGAAGCTGGTACTGGCCCTGGAGACAGCCCATTCTGCAGAACCACCTGGCTGTTCTGTGGTCCTGCTTCATGCCTGCCCTCCACCTAGTCCCAGCTTTGCTAGGAAAAGCACACGGCACAGCAGGGTAATATGTCTCATTGCCCCAGGATAGCTGGGGACAGCTTGGGGAATGGCATAATGCTTCCAGGGGGCTTATAAGAGAAGTCAGAGATGTCCAGCCTCTCTTCTGCATTCCGTCTGGTCTTCCTTTCTTAACAGTTGGCATTTTTCTCCTGTCTTTCAAGCCAGGCCTGCCTGTTCACCCACACTGACGAAATAAGCAATCACCCATGACCCATGCCTCTGTCCCAGGCTCAGCTCTCCCATCTGGATGACTCCTGGACTCTTCGAGCTCAATGCTTCTACATCCTCATCCTCACCTTCCACGCACCCAGCACTTTCCCACCCAACCCTAATTTCAATAGCAAATTCTTTCCTCGTCTAGTCTTTCAAACCAGAAATGTGGCCTCTTTCTTAATTTCTCTTTCTCAACCATCAGGTATAGGGATGACTTTATTGACTCTATCTACTTCCAAACACTTCTGCTATCCAATCTCCTCCTGCCTCCTGTTATAAGAAATCATCCCATCTTAGCCCAGACTTTCATCATTAATCCCACAGGCAAGAGTCCTCTCGCTCTTCATTCTGAAAAGCATCCTCTAAAATGGCATCAGAGCAATCTTCTTAATAGTGGACAATGAACATCAATTTCCCTTCCTGGAAACAAACTCATCCTCCTGCAGCTAATGGTTTTCACACTTGGGCCCTGAGCTCTCTGACCAGTCTCACCTCAGCCACATTCCTCAAGAAACCCAGAGCTGTCAGGGCAGGAATATAGCTCAGTGGCATAAGTCCCTGCCTGACAAATGCAAGGTCCTGAGTTCAATCCCTGGTACTGGAAAAAAAAAAATTATGGTTCTTTTAGGGCTGGGGAGATATCTCAGTGGCATAAGCACCTGCCTAGCAAGTGCAAGGTCCTGAGTTCAATCTTTGGTACAAAAAAAAAAGGGCTGGGGAGATAGCTCAGTAGAATAAGTGCCTGCCTGGCAAGTGTAGGATCCTGAGTTCAACCCCAGGTACCACAAAAAAAAGAAAAGGTAAAAGAAACCCAGGGCCCCAAGTAGGTGTTCCAGGCTACTGAGCAAACTTCATGCAGAAAACAGGCAGGCCCTGGAATGCCTGAGAGTGCCGGCTGCTGCCATCCCTGCTCTCCAGCCTGCTCTTACCTTTATTCCTTGTCATGGGAGCCCAATTCCTTCCCCTTTCTGAATAACACCACTGCAACTCGCTCTCCTCTTTGCCCGCCTCCTTTCTAGGACTCTGTACTGTAACTCACAGCTCTGTGATCAATCCCTAGTTACCTACGGTCACCTGCTGCCCAGAACAGCACTTCAAAAAGCAAACACAGCATACATTTATTCAGACCTTACCATTTAGTACAGTGAATAAAGCAAAACAGTCTCGGTAAATTCTTAAAAATAATTTGAATTCCTGCCTGATGGGATTGGAGAATAATTTTGCCTGGACGGGAAAAACTTGAAAAGGCAACTGTGGGAAGGCTCTTCCTACATGAGAACTTCCGCCTTGGGCAAAGAATACCCCTGTGCGGAGGGAAGAGCAACAGCCAGGGTCGTGTTCAGCAGCCCCAGAATTCCCAACAGATGTGATATGTAGACTGCTGGCTAGTGGCCCTCTGCCCTTAGATAAAAGCTAATGGCTACCACTATGCTCCCTGACACCAACAGGAACAGAAATTGAAACTTGACTGGGCACAGATCTGCCGCTATGCTCCTACTGTTTGCAAAAACACAGACCAAGTGTGAAAGAATGTCCCTGTCCACACAGCTTTTACCAGCTCCCTGGGGAATCTAGTGACAAAATACAGTGGGAATTAACATGAGACAAAATGTTTTAGAATAGTAGACCCAGAAACAGCTTTTGGAGTTCGCTACTCTGGTACTTTCCAGACATCTTTCAGGGACCTGGGTTCTTGAAAATCAGGGTCTGTGCTAATTCCCTTGGGTTATTTAGCTCACTTATAAAGTGGCAAAGATGGGACATACTGAGGTCAAACTATGCACACAGGCACTGATTTCTGTGGGGCTGGCTGAATTGGGACTGGGTCCTACCAGAAATGATGATACTGGGGGTCTTCAGTGAGAAGACCCAGACAGCCAAAGCCCCCCACTCCCAATATTGCTGCTCAGAAATGGCTCTACTCTAAATAACTCTGATGGGGAAGCTGAGTGGAACTGGGGAAGACAGGATGAGTATACTGTTTTAAACTACAGAGCCAGGTGCTCTCCTAGGAATAACTTCTCCTTTGTCTGTATTGATCTCCAGAATAAACACAGGTGAGAAGGGAGAGTGGTGAGAAACCATTAGCATGTTCCAAGTGATTTGTCTCCTCCTTCGCTGCCTGCAGATTAAGTGCACATGCTTTCGGACTGGCTGAGCCTCTCCTAAGAAGATGGAAAGAAGGCTGATGAGGGAGTGCTAGAAGCAAGTTCCCAGTGGACCTCTCCTTTCGGCATCAGCCCCAAGCCCTCCCAGCTCGATTCCCGCAGAGCATGACTATGCATCCACACCAGCCCATTACCATCCACCCTTCTATTTCATTACACCAGCTACACATGGGCCCTTTACATCCCCAGGGCCTTGAGACCAGAGCTGATAGCTGGTGCTGTTATACTCTGTCCCCAAACCTTCCCATTCCTCACGTCACCCCTCAGTGAGGCTGAAACGACAGTGGGGAAACACTGCTCTCAGTGGATCTAAATCCTTCCCCTCAACTGCATGGCGATGGAGACTGAGATGGGCCATCAACGCTGCCTGAGCTTTGGGCTGTGCATTGGAAAGGCAAGAAGAGCACTTTTCAGAGGAGGGCCAAGAATCAAAGTGCAACTCAGCTATACCAGGTCAAACACCCAGCTAACAGCCTGACCAACAGTGGTAATAAGAGGTAAGAAAAGTAACATGATGAATGGGGGAGGAGGGACCAGCAAGAGGCCAGAAAGAAGGCCCTGGGTACCAAAAGCTGCCCACACCTGCCCACCCAGCCAATCTGACTATGGTCCCACTCACCATAACACACTGAGCAAAGCACGGATTGAGGTAGGGCCAAAGGATCACATTCCAACTGTGCCAGGGAGCCACATGCCTTGAGAATGGCTGCAACAAGCCCTCTGCAAAGCCCTCCATGTGGCCAGCGCATCCGGGGTATCTCTCGCAGCCTCCCTGACATCCAGGGAGGATGTAGAGTGGGACTTGGGTTCTAGATTTAACAGCACTGAACCTTATAATTCCCCTAAATATTCCTGTACACCTCCCTGAAAACTCAAGCTCAGACTCTCAAGTTGGCTCAAGGCCCGCCTCGTCCCCTCCCTGGATGTGTGACCTAGGACATAAACTCAATTTCTGGAAATCTCCCTCACCTTATCTTGCTCACAAGCTTGATTTGTGGGACAGAGGAAGCAATGGCTGTGGATGCCCGGCCCAGGGCATGACGCTCATATGGCATGGTGTCTTCCCTTCCCTTGTCTTCCCTGTTTCCCTGTTTTACTGCCTGAAGCATCCTTCTGCAAGGGCCTACTTTTCAATGCTTTTTATCAGCTCCTCAATAAAGCTGTTTCTAGAGCCCCGTAGAGCCCGGGGAACCATTGCAGAGGGAGACAAGATGGAGCAAGAATTCATAGCATCCTCCCCCAGCTGTAAAGAGCCCAGGAGCCTGTCAGAAGCCGGAGGAGCGAGGCTGGGCTTTGACAGTGGTCATTCCTCACCGGCTCTGCCTGAGGACTCCCTGCGGCAGTGAGGGGCCGTGGGGGCAGCATCCAGCCTCCTGTAAGGGTCTCGGCTTGCTTGCAAAAGGGAAACAAGGGGTTTATTTATGTCACTTGGGTTGAGCAGGCAGGGAGGGGGTCGCGCAGGGAAGCCTTTAATGAGAGCTCTTCCCCTTGGAAATGCTGACAGGCGTTGGACATGAAGTACATCTCGGCCAAAACATCATCATCCCTGGGACCCAGCGGAAAGATAAAACTCGCTGCAAATATTAGCTTCTGAGGAGAGCTGAGCACAGAGCAGCCTGCAGGCTGGGCTGCACACGGCTGTGACAGCCAGGCTGGGCCCTCCAGAGGCTACCTCCTCCTCGCCCTTGACCCCACATGACCCTGCATGGTGAACCCACAAGGTGCCAGCCTTCAGCCTGGGCCACCCTCCAGACTCAAAAAAGAGAACACTGGCTAGGATGGTACACTGCCCAGGTTCAGGAAACCCCAGGGCCCCTATTGACAGGCCCACGTCACTTGTATGGGCTGCGTGGAACCCAGGCCTCCTTGCTCTGGGTCACAAAGGTGACACAGTGGACTAGCAATAGCGTCTTTGCCCTCCCCTCTGCCCTGGAAGTCCTGGCACTGTTCTCCCTCTATGACTTTGTTACCTGCTCTGTCAACCCTAGCTGGCCTCGTACTCCCCCAGTCACCAGGCCTCCCTGGCCTCAGGTGCCCTGAGTGTCACGTGGGAAAGTGGGGGAAGGAGGAGTAGTGGGGATCAAGGGGAGACTCCTTCAACACCCCCATCCCTGCTCTGTGAAGAAACAGACAGCAGTGGGAACCCCCGCCTTCCAGCCACACAGCAGGTCCAGGAACCAGGACAAGTCCCTACAGAGCCCAAAGATAAGGTGAGAGCCCCTGGGACATAGCCAGGGAAGCCCTGGGCAGCTGGAAATGCCATAGTGGGCTGGAGGAGACACATGCACCACCATAGACCAGCCTTGCTTCCTGGCATCTCCTTGAGCTTCCTCCTTGAAGCAGTTTGGGGTGTGTGGGCCCCACACTGAGGAAACCAGGTGATCTGACCTTTTTGGAGAGCAGGCACTGTCCTCAGCACTGGCTTCAGTGACTCTTGCTGAGGCTGCTTTCTATGCCTACGTTTACCCAGCTTCCAAGACAGGACATGCATCCACACAGCAAAGGGAAGTCATAGAAATCTAACACTACTGTGCAACACAAACCTCCCTTCTCCTGGGTATAGTGCTTTGCCTTCACGGTCACCAGTTCACTTGATTCTTATTAAAATTTATGAAATGAGCCCGCCCTTTCCCCATTTTTCAGACAAGGACTGAGGCTCAGAGGTGCTCAGTGGCTTGCTCTGTGGTCACCCAGTGGCTGGGAAGAGCAGGCAGACCAAGCATCCGTGTGGCTGCTCCCGTGGCCTGGGGCTGAGGAAGGAGCAGGCAGATAAGCCACAGAGCCCAGGGCTCCAGAACCTGTGCTCCTCCCCTGTGGGTGTCAGCCCTGGAACACCGGCAGGCAAACTCAGGAGGAGCCACTCACCTCTGGCGCGGGCAGGACTGAGGGCATGAGGAAGGGGGTGGAGCCAAGATGCACCCTGCAGGGGCAGCCCCGGTAACCACCTCTGAGGTGACCCAACCCACTATCAGGTGGGGAGCAAGCTATCAACTCTCGAGCCTTCAGGGGGTGTGGGAGGTACAAACCACAGCTGTGAAAAGCCCAAGAGCTCCCTTCTCCCTGCTTCAAGATGGACCCTCATCCTGCCTCCATTCCTGCCCAGAAAGGGACTCAACATCCACTCCCCAGAGGGAAAGCTCTGGTCAGGACCCTGGGTGCTGACCCAGCAGGCCCCAACTTCTGATGCTTTTGAGGGAGACAAAAGCTCCACCCCAAGAGAAATCCACTAGTGGTCAACTCACTCTGAGCGACTGCAAAAGTTACAGAGCTGCCCTTGCTTGCTCTGCCATCCAAATCCCAACCCATAAAGTATTCAAAATATGCAAAAGGCAGGGACAACCACACAGGGCAGGCAGCAGAGGGCAATAATGGGGCCACTGTGTATTTTCAGTGAGGCTGTATTGGCCATAGTAAAATGGGCACAATCCAAACATCCATCACCTGGTGAATGGGTACCCATACAACGGAATATTATTTACCAATAAAAAATGAGTGAAGCACTAATTTATGCTACAACATGAATGAATCTCAAAAATATGCAAAGCGAAAGGAGTAAATCCAAAGACCACATGCTGTATGGTTCCATTCCTATAAAAATGTCCAGAAGTGGCAAATTTATGAAGTAGATTAGTGGCTGCCTGGAGCTGCTGGGAGGCCTGGGGTGTGAGTGTTAATGGGCAAAGGGCTTTTACTAAAGAGCTCAAAAATATACTAAAACCACCAATCTGTATATTTTATATGGGTGGTTTTTATAGCATATAGGCCTTAACTCAATAGAGCAATTAAGAAATATACAATGCAGCAATCAATCACTGTCTTCACCATCCTTTCTGGAGAGGAACAACAGGGAGGTCAATATCTCCTAAATACCATTAAACACTCTCATTGCTATTTAAAAGGCCACACAGAAAGTGACAAGCACTGTGTATTAATCTGCAGACACGTTAGACAGACCAAATCTGCTCGCTAATCTTCATATTTATCACTTGCTGCATCCTAGTTAGGCACCGAGCCCTCCGCTTGCCGCATCTCTCATTTATCCTTCACAATAGCTCTGCGAAGCAACTGCTTTCATCATGCCCCTTTACAAATGAGGAAACGCAGGAGTTACATGTACAGCAGCGCCTGGGATCTGACTGCTGGCCCCAGGACCCGATCACAGGCGTCTGTCTCCAGCCCTCCCTCTTACCCCTGACCCCGACAGAGCTCACTGCAGTCCTGGTGCAGCAGGGCCTGAGCCTCCTGCAGACCAACACCTGGCAGGAAAAGCTGAACTCATACTCAGAAGATGTCTTGTTCTTCCAGAGGCCCCAGGCAACAGCAAGATGGATTTCCTTTTAAATGACTGTCCACTGCTGTGTGTGATAGCTCTTTGGTTTTATCTAATCGTGCTCAGTCCATGTTACTGCTGTCATTTGTCTCCCCCACCCTGGTGGGTGATAGACTGGCTTGGTCAGGGAGAAGCAGGCAAGGTGACAAGGAGGACAACAATGCACTGTGCTGGCCCAAACCCAGGTGAAGAGAAGGAAAACAGCTTAATCCACCGACAGCAGCGGCTCGGCAGTCCTCTCTGTCCAATCACCCCTCCATCTGAGTCCCAAACTGCATCCTCCAAGCCCCTCTGCGAGGACAGAGATATGGCTGGAAGTCACCCTTGAGTGCAGTGTGGGGAAGCCTCACCGCCCCATGGCAGAACCTACAGTGGAATCCCATGGCCTAGGCCTCCTTCGTGGACTGACCTGGGGTTTCTCCATCCACAGTGACTCGTTCCCTGAATGCTCTTGTCAGGCTTCCTGAAAGGGGCCCATAAAACAGACCTACAAACTCACTTTGGCCATAAGAAAGCAAGCCAATTAGGTTTAGAGCTTCCTCCGCAAGGGCACTAGAAACAGCAACCCCGGTCAGTCCTGAGGCACACAGACCCTTCTGATGCCTGGGAGACCCCGTCCTGGAAGGCCGTCTTCTTCTACCTGCCCAGTGTACCTGGAACTCACACAAGTTTGCAGTTAGGCTCCCAAAGCCCTGTGACTCATTCATCTTCTACCAGCCTGAAAAATGCTCTGCAGCAATTTATCAGTGTGCTAGGGAAGAGGCAGCTGACAGCCACGAGCCAGTGCAGCCGAAGCAAACAAGGGCAAGGCTGAGAACCACACTGCTAATTTTAAATTGCCACCCTACATCCTGAAGTCTGAATTGTTTTTCAGGTTCACTCAAATGTCAATGTGGAGGCAAATGCCCAAATCACTGCGTTGGTGGGATGCTCCAGGATCCTTTGTTCAGGTGCGAATATGCAAATTGGGGAGTATGGGCAATTAGATGTTTAAGGGATACAAAGAGGCTAGCCACACCCAGGAAGGAGCTCTGGGCTCACAGAAGCAATAAAAGCCATATGTCCTTGTTAGCAGAGAGGTACCAGAGCCACCTTAACCTTAGAAGAAGGAAAGTAGAACCGGGGTCAACCAAGGATGCGCCCATCATCAATCTGGGTTTTGACCTTTTTTAGCTAGTTCTTGAACAAAGGCCAGAGGACATCAGAACATCCAGAGGATGATGGAGAGTCAGTGGCTTTGCGGAGAGCAATTGGATCTGAACTCAAGGGCGGGCGGAGAGGCTTCATTCACACACTGACACCAAGGAACATCTTCATTGTGACCAGCCCAGCTCTTTTCCTGTACACAGAAGAGAGGGGGCCACACAGCCAGCTTCAAGTGGGCTGAGCCCTGCAAGTTAGGACCCTGCAGGTCCCTAGCCACTTCCTCTTCCTCCCTTACCCAGCTACTTGGTTCACTGCTGCAAAAATCTGCCTCCAAGGTTTCAGGCTGCTCTCAGTCCTACTCCTGAGCCTCCTCTATTCCCAGCCTGCCCTCCTCTAAGTTTTAACAATTCCAGGTTCCTTTAGACCCTGCAGTAGGTTTCTGGGCTCTGGTTAGACAATATATAGGGCGCCCTGCAAAATGAAAATGCTGGGCACTCGTTCAAAACCCTTATGCATTTCAAGTTGGCAGTAGCAGAGATGATACGGAGAGCAGGGCTCTGTGCCCTGGCATGCCACATGGCCAGGATACCACTGGCCCTAGGACTAATAGTGCCACGTAGCTATCACTGATGGAGATGGTACCCAGGGGACAGGTTGGGGATGGGAATGGTGGAATGAAGGACACAGGCGGAGAGGGAATGGGGAGGGGCCAGAAATGGAGGTGAGCCAGAGACAAGGGGGAAATCACGGAGGATTTGGAGAGCTCAGGCAAGCTGCAGCGTGGCGAGAGTGAGGCACAGTGCTCAAGCTTGCTGCAGAGCAGACAAGGGTGAAGGAGGAGTCCCTGGCAGGACCTCCCCTCCCTGCCTCCCTCCTTCCAGGTCCCTTCTTCCCTATGTCATCAGCATACAGAGGGGCATGTGCCCATGCCGAAGGTATCATTTCTTTCCTTTTTCCCCCTTTTTTCATTCCTCTGTTGCTTTCTTCTCTCTCCCTTCCACTGGTCTCCTGACCTCCCCTCTCTTCAAATCTTTTTTGCCTTCCTCCTCACTTTACAACTCCTTACTTTCATTTGCTCAGGAAATGCCGCTCTCTTTTGCTTCTCCGGTGCTAGATGCATACATAGCCTTACAGGGACTTCTGCAACCAAAGAAGACTTAGAGATGGAAAAGATCCCCGTATCCCTTCAGAGGCTTCCTGGTGGCAGTGGGCAGGAACAAAAGGAGCTTCCCTCTTCCTCACAGGCCCCCAGATCAGGTGAGAGTGAGGGGCGTTATGGCCACTAGGACGCCAAGCCAACTCCTGGCCCAGGGCTCCTGCCACGACCACACACCGCCTCTGCCCTGCGTGGGGCTTGCTAATTGCCTGCCTGTGCTTTACATTCCAGCCCTATGCTCTCTACACATAGTGATAAATTGGATTTTGCTCTTAAACAGCTGAGTCCTGAGAACATGGAAAAGATGCAGGTTAGGAAAACACCAACATTCAGTGGAAATGTCAGGCGATCTGGCCAGAAGAACACCCTCTCCCAGCTGCTTGTGCGCTGACAGCAAGCGGTCACCCGAGAAGAGGAGTGGTTGGAGACTCTGGACCTGGGATTAAACAGCCCGGCTCAGTGCTAACCAGCTGTGGGGTCTCGGGCACGATGTGTGTCTGCTGTAGATTCCAGAGCCCGTCTGCAAGGTGAGAATATTAAAAAGATTCACTCCGTCGGGTTTTTATGAAGTTTAGATAGCATAAAGGACTTGATCCCCTGCCTCTCGTATTTCATGAGCTCAAAACATGTTAGCTATAATCAGGGTTCTTAAATATTTGTTGCATGCCCACTACCCACAGGCAAGGGGGATAGATCATGACCAAGAAATTCAACAGCGACTTTGTTCCTGTGGGGGTCGCATTCAGTAGAAAGACAAGTAAATTATCTTTTCCATGAAGAAAAACAAATATAGGGACTGGAAAGGAAGGGAGAACAGCGGTTTGAAGTGGAATACGAGGGAGGCCACCTCTGGAGAAAGGGAGGCAGCGTCTGAAACATGCAGCCTCAAAGAAGACAGACAGCTACAAGGGCTCTGATACAGGACAGCCCTAAGTTCAAGAGTCAACCACCACCACAGGGCCGGGACAGGGGGTTGTAAAGCAAAGAACAGGAGGATGTGGCCAGGGAGGAAGAGAGGGGCCACCGTGTGCTTAGCCTTGCAGGCCTTGGTGAGCAGGGCACGTTTTTATTCTAAAGTGACAAACAGCCCGTTGAGGCCTGTGAGCTGGGGCTTGACCGGATTCACATTCTAAAGCATCACTGGCCTCTGCGGACAAAAGTCAGAAGGCTTAATGGTGGGGCCACTGGGCTAGCCCAGGGCAGAGGATGGTGTCTGGGACAGGCTTGCCACTGCCACACAGGGGCCTCTGCATATGACAACAACTAGATGTACTTCACAATGCCAACATCTGCCTGTTAGCTGGGGATGCTGAAGAGGGCTGAGTGTGAGGAAAGGCCCCAACGTGCAGGGGATGTAGAGACATACAGAGGGCTGGTGGCCGCTGCAGACGAGCTGACGGTGTCAGGCAGACAACAACCCCCACAATTCGTCCTCATCAATAGTCATCTGTGTGAACTTGAACAATGTCACTTGACCCCAAACGCTTGAGCTCCCTCATCTGTAAAATGGAGCTAACGATGGACAGTGCAGGACACTTGCGACAATACAGGTGCAGAACATCACGGGTTCTTTTGACTATTCATACAGTCTCCACTGTCAATGTGTCTCACACATCCTGGAGCCTCCAGCCATCTCAGAGATGGCCTTAAAAGGTTTGTTGATTGATCTGGAAACAATCATAAACAATCTCTGGTCCTGGAGAGGAGAGGTTGGAAAAGCATCCCTTGACTGATGCAGAGCGTAAGTCACAGCTGGATATCGCAGTGCTTCTGACAAGCAGAGAGGAGCGGCGTCAGGAGGGCAGCCGCTGGCCCGTGCCCAACCCTGAGAGTGACAGCATGTTTACAAGAGCTATTAGGGGCTGCTGCTCCACGGATGCTTTCGGGATGATTTACTCCACCAGGACCGGCAGGCTGCTCCTTCTCCTTTCACTGTTGAATTGATTATTGAATCAGAAATATTCCATTTGAATAACATGATTTCACTTCAAGACTGGCAAGAAGTTCCAAACACATAATAATAAGACCCTTCCTCCACACAGGGCTCTGCACAAATGCCTGAGTCTGGGACAGCACTGTTTGTAAAGCCCCCCTACAGACATGACCCTGAGACCCGCAAGAGCAGAGCCGGCATCTAGTTGTTAATTCCTTGAGCCAAAAGCTATGCCCGATGCTTATTTCAATAAACACTTCTTGAATGAATGACTGCATGTCTTAACTATTTCTCTCGATGCTGAGACCAAATACCCTACACTCATAGTTAAAGAAGAAAGGTTTATTTAGGTCATAGTTTATAGAAGTTTTAGTCACCTGCATCTGGCCAGGCAGAAGGGCATCAAGGAGGAAAAAACAGTCCATGACTAGGCAGGGCAGGCAGAAGGCAGCAAGCAACAGCCACAGCCAAATCAGTTCTAACAGTAACCTGCCTCTCCCTTTCTTCCCTTCCAGGTACTTGCCGTTTGGGTGGGCCTTCCTTAATCCCAGCATCACAAGTTAATGCCAACATCACAGCCTTAATCCTAGTATCACACCCTCTGAACACAGCCACCTCTGAGTGTCCCCACCTGTGACTGCATGAGGCTTTGGGGAGAATCCAAAAATAAGCCATAATATCCATCAACCCTGGCCATTAGAGGTCTTACCTCCAGCAGGCCCAGGTGGTCAGCAGCCCTGAAATCAGCCCTAATACACGAAGAGCAACTGGAAGAGTCAGAGTGCTGGGGAGGAAGAGGTAGGGATGTGGTGTTGTCCACACATACTTAGCTATTCTTCTGCTCCTCCATTTACTCACCACCCATCACAGTCAAACACTGCAATGTAGGAGTGAGAAAACTTTCTCTCTACCCTTTCTTTGGGAGCTCCATAATTAAGGCAATGAAATGAACTGAGAGTAGACAGGTTAACAGGAGAGGAGGTTTAGACATGCATGAGGGTGTCACAAGAAGAAAGAGTGACCACCCCCAAATCTAGAGACTTGGAAGTTTATGCATCCTCCTTAGGGAAGGGCAAAAAGAAGGCAATTGAGTAGGGAGCAATGATTTGGGAAAAGATGATGAGGGTCTCAAGAGGATAGGTGAGAGCCTGTGATAACATCTGCCTAGGGACCATGTTGACCTCCTGTCTCCTCTCCTGTGATACTGTTAGCTCCCAGGTGGAGAAACACCCAAGGAGGCAAGGGAGCATGTGTGGCACCCAGCTCCCTTTGGAAGACCTGACTTCAGGCGAGTAGGGGAGCTCAGAGCAAGCCTCTGCCCACTCAGCTCTTCCTCAGATGTCCCCAGTTTAAAGCCCTCAGCACTCAAAGGTATGAACACAAGCCTTCAAGGTCTGTTTTATTATAGCCACATGTCCTGTATGAGAAAATCAGAACTCAGGGCTAAGTTCAGGGGCAGGCAGAATTTAGAGAGTTCGAGGATCAGCCCAGAAGCAGACAGCTCCTAAGGGACAGGTAGGATGCAAATCCACACTCTACCCACACTCCATACTTCAGAACCACCTCTATACCTAGAAATATCATTCCCACTCCTCCTCTCAGCCCACTGTCCTCTGGAGGTCTCCTTCCATGATAGGTCCATTAATCAGAAAGTAGAAGGGGGTGGGGTCTATGAAGCTGACCACTGTGGGAGGAAGTCACCAACATCTCTGTGATGAGCACTGTTGCAAATGCAGAACGGGTACTAGATAGGGGTGTATGCACATATTTACATATATACAAATTATATATTTAGAAATATATATAAGATATATATACATACATTGGCCTCAAGAAACTCATAATCTATTTGAGAAAAATCAGAAACTATGAATAATGCAATAATACTGTCTTACTGATTTAGATTCTAAGAACTATGGGAGAAGCTGTGTGATTTATCACCCAAACAGGAACACATTTAAGAATGTAAAGAGGTGCTACTGTGGAACAACAGGTTTAAACTAAGATCGATCAAGATGGGGCAGGAGGTAAGGTCACTACGGCTAGGTCCCAAGTGCCAGCCACCTGTGTGCACACACTGCTTTCAAGTATCCTAAGCAAGCACTGAATTGTTGCACGATGTCACTCCATCCCTCAGAGCAATAGTCAAGTTGCAGAAGTTTTATGGGAACAAAAATCAACAGTAACTATTGGCATGAGTGTAATAATCATAAGAATCACAGCTTCTACCAACTGGATCCCAAAGACAATGTGCTAAGCCCTAACAAGTATCATTTCATGTGATTCTCAATGAAAAGAAGTGACCATGACTAGATCCGTTTTGCAGATGGGTGCCAAGAGTTTGGCTAAGTGAAATGCCCAAAGACCCAACAGGAAGTATTCAAGCCAGTACTGCCCAATTTTGAAGGTCTCATCTTGACTGCAAGCTGTGGATCTTCCCACTATGTCCTTTCCCCTGTACTATTCCAGAAGGTTACAAGGCCTGGTAGGCAACCACTTTTGGCCATTCATAGCTCAGGTCCCATCATCCCGTTTCTCTCCATTCTACCATCTCTCTCTTCAACTTCAACCCTTCTTTTTCTTTCAAAGACTGTATCACTGGAAATACTTTCTCCTTTCTCTAGACAGTTCTTTCTTCCTCTTTTCCTGTTATCAATCTCCAAAGATGCTAGTCTTCTCTGATAAATATGAGAGTTCTTTTATCAAGAGAAAGCCTACCTTGCAAAAATAAACTTCAAAATAATATAGAAACTGTTATAGCATCCTATAATTGCACCAAAAAGGCCCAGAAGCCCCCTTTGAAGATCCCCAGAAATCTTCATTTACTGTCTCATTCATCCTAATTAAGCAGCCTTTTCCCTGAGTACCAGCAAAATACACATATTTCTCAAGCCTATCAATTATGGAATGAGATTCATCCCATAATTAGCAGGGCAGTTCCATCCCTTCCTAATCCCATTGCACACATGTAGTTTTATAATCACAGAAGGTTCAGAGGCCACTGCGGGCTAGTGAGGCACGTGATCAAGATTTGCCACGTAATGTCCAAGGGACTGTCCACCCGGTTACACAGGGAGCGAGGCACCCAACACTATGCAAGGGACAGGGCAGGACAGACCAAGAGGCAGGAGCAATGAGAGAAAGTAGTTTATGGCAGGGGTGAAGTCAGTACTGTGTGCAAGAGGTGAGCACGTGAGAGGAAAGTGAAGGGGCGACGTGCTCTTGCCAGAGCACTGGCTGCAGTGGGGACAGAGCTGCTTCAGAAACGAGCAGGCTGGAAAAAAGCCCAGTAGCAATTACATTCATTAGTCAACAGGGACAACAGCCGAAAAGTATCAGGTTTAAGCTATGGCACTGAAAATTCAGGCTCATTAGAAGGAGAGAATGGGAATGGGAATGATCCTCCTGGACAGCTTTCAGAGCTGTGGCGAGCCTGGGAAGATGTTAATTAAGTCTGATGATGTGAGACACTCCTAAACTCACCTGAGCAGGCCCTGCCCAGCCCTCATGGGACCTTCCCTTATTATAAGAGCACAGATTGATACAGAAGCACCATTGTTTCGAAGGTTACCAGAAAAGTGTGTCCAGACTTAAGGCCAACTAAGTGGCTTGAGAATAAAGGAAGGAGTCTGAATTTCTCATCAAAGCAATCCTGGGCAGTTCCTCTGGTGAAGGTTTCTCTTCCCACCTGACGAACCTGATCAGTCAGTCCCACTGTCCCTGCACTGAGCCCAGGCATCTGGAGCTCTCTTGGGGCTGCCCCCACAGGAGAACTGGAACAGGGAGCTGCTGGACCCTTGGGCCATGCTGCCCACTCCAGACAGGCATGGCAAGTGTTCAGAAGCTGGACAGTGGATGAGGGCCCAGGCCTGGGAGCAAATCAGCGGTCGGCATCAGGAGATGTCACTCTGGGTTGTGAGACGGAGGATAGGAACGAGGCGTAGGTTGGCAGAACCCCGGTACTGGGCAACAGGGCACAGCAGGGCTCACAGCCACCAAAAGCGCAGGGCTACACACTCAGGCCCTTGTCTCTGGGCCCTTCTGATTCAGTCCTTGGGTAGAAAGAGCCACACAATGTGCTGGAATTGCATTCAGAGTGGGTTGAATTCATCTGCAAATGCTTTTTAATTTAGGAAAACAAAGCAACAAGACACGGCAATGCACGCTGTATTTGGCTTTGGTGACTACCTCTTGGGGACAACTGTTTGAAACAAGTGCCATCACCAATACTCCGCATCAGGAGGGAACATAGACAGGAAGAGATTCTCCGCCAGCTAGAAAGCCATGAACCCAGAGATAAAGCCTTCTAGTGAGGCTCTCATCAACTGGCAAAGTGGTAGTTTCCAACCGAAAGCATCCCACAGGCTTCGTCAGCCATGTGGAGTCTCTCAGAACCACATGGGTCTCCCTGGATCCATATCTCCTCTGGATACACTGATGTTCCTGCCCCGGAGCTCCTCCTGCAGCTAATCCTTCTAGTGGTCTCCATCGGATGCTGGGCCACTTACCGTCCGCAGGGCTAACCAGGGCTGGGCACTGCAGCTACCTCAGCGGTCTCGGCTTGGTGAGGCCCGTGAGAGCTGGTGCCTGCCCAGGCTGGCGGAGGCAGGAAGGAGCCCTGCAAGTGTCAGGACACGTACTCAGGAAAAAGAAGCAGTAGCACATGGCAATAAGAACAGTGCATGAGGAAAACCAGCTGAGAAAAAGGATTTTTAAAAAAATGAAACAAGACACAGAAAAGTGGAATGCACAATTAACTCAGTAAGGCTGGCCACTTAAACAGCAGACTGGATTACTCAGCATATTTGGGACACGGAAAAGC
>NW_004524595.1:719696-755452 GCF_000260255.1 Octodon degus | reverse complement strand
AACCATTTATAAGCTTTCAGTATATCTTAAACATCTCAGAGGATGTAGTACTTAGACTAAAAGAAAGTTAATTCATTGCTATTAGTTGATACTCAAATTTAGCGGGGTGCCTTGTCTTCTTGCTTGCTAAATCTGATATTTCTATTAAGAACTGTGTGATTTCTGCTACACTAAGATGTTTAGTACAGCTCTAAAGAGCCCAGCAAAGTCAATAAGAAATGAACAATAGTTACATATCTATATATGGAGGGGCATTTTAAAAAAATCATTACTTTACAGAGAAAATGGCAAAGGAAAAATTACCCAAATCTCAAAATGATTTATTACAGTAAACATCCTATTCTGGGAGTTTCAGAGGACATGGTTTTTCATGGTTTTTTGTGACTCTGTGTCACATTGTTTACACATGGAAGAGCTAATCTGAAGATGGACCGAGGAAATTACTGCATTCCTCCTGACACTAGTCATAGGGAGGCTCTTCACTTAGAAGTGCATGAAGGGGTGAGATAGTGGTGTCTAAGTGCTGTCAGCCCTAGGAAAACAAAACCAGCAGGTACCTGTTTCACCTTGAAAGATAAAGATCATTGATTCGCCAGCAGGTAAAGAACTAGTAGCCCACTTCTAAGAGAAGACGTTATGGGGTCCAAGCCAGAAACAGGTTCAGAAAAGACACAGGTGCATCCATGAACTCACACATGTCCTTTGGACTGCTCCAGATACGAGGTCCCTCCCAACATTCAGAAGCTGAAACCATGAAAAAGAAACACACCCTTCCACAGCAGTGCCCTATCTAAAACAAAATCTAATTCCAAATGCTGAGTTGTTGGTAAACTACTTCCTGAAAATAAAGTCCATCTGATCCTAGGGAAGAAAATGTGTTCAGACATCCTGGTATGGTTCAGTTAATCACAGAAGATGCTGATAAGGCTTTGATAAAGGTCACACCAAAAGCTGGCAGAGGTCAAGCAACAGGATCTGCACAATGATTAAGACAAATGTCAAGTTTGTAATTGCAGCCATTTCTTCTCCACATATAGCAAGATTATTTCTAAAGAAGATGACGGCAGCCCAATCTGAACTTAAAAATGGTATGGGAACAACACATGTACAAAAGTTGTCTTTTCTCTTCTGACATGTAAAAAAAGAACAGGAAAGGTAATGACTGGGTTCACCCAAGAATATCCTACCACAAGTGTTTGGGGTTGGATCTGCGTGGAAGAGTCTAATTTATCTCAGCAAATGTACATTTTTACATTTATAGCAAAAAAAAAAATAGTTAAACATTCAAAAGTGCATATGCTTATTTTGTTGGGAAAATTATACACATTTGTTTGATTAGCTTTGGTAAATAAAATAACCAAGTCATCACTCAAGACTCAGACTTGGTTGCAAAATTGATTCAACGAAATGTCAAAATAAATCACAGCTTAAAAATGCATGGTATGTAACTTCTAAAAATGAAAACCACATCTATCTCTGTCAGAGTTGTGAAGGCTGTGCATTAAAATTATATCAAAAAGGAATGCATTTGGGAAGGAAAGTATTGATTTAATCGACTCTTCCTGACTAGTGATTCAAATCATGATTTGAATCAATTTGATTTTAATCGAGCCCATCCCATCCAAAAGTCATTATGCGTGGCTTTGGAGGGCAAGACGTTACTCTAAGTGGTCAATCTGTCTCCCCAGTTATAGGATGCTCAAGCTGATATGAAAAGGGTTGGATCCCTTGAGTTACATCAACAGGGCAGGAAGGAAAAATTCCTGCAAACATAAAGCAGTTACACACAGTGCTGGTAAGGCCACCCAACCACCAATTATAATTAACAGGAGATATACCAGGGGTCCCAAAGGACCTAGGACCCGCAATCAGGCAAGTTCCTGGGCAAGTTCAGGAGACTGCTGATGACCCTGGCAGTAGAGAAAAAAAATAATGTTTTCTCACCAATGGAGAAGGTACAATAAGAGGGCTGCTGGAGTCCAGGCAGGAGCCAACCTTGAAGGACTCAGGGAATGGGTGTGAAGGCTAAGCGTCACCAAGAGCATTTCAAGCGTCACCAGTAATGGGGAGTCTTTTAGAGTTTTCAGCAGGGATAGCCTGCTGCAGCACACATGCCATAGCCTTGCTGCCACTGCTGGAGGCTTTTGTGCAATGCCAAGGTGAAACTGGTCAAGAACAAGGCTGGTGTCAACCATCCGAGCCTGTGACAGCCAGGAGGCTACAGTCGGAGAAGGAGCAGGAAGCTGGAAACCAGAACTCAGCAGAGGCTTCAAGGAAACCAGTTTCTGTAAGCAAAAACCTACAGCAGCCCCAGGAAGAGGCTGACCCAAGGCTGAAACCTAAGTGTTTGGGAAATAGGCCCATACATGCTTGATCAGACAATAAACCGTGTTATCCACCTCATGAAGATTAAAGCATGTAGCAAATATCGTGGCATAAGAAGAGCTCAATACTGGCTATTACTGGTGGCAATGAAGATGATAATGATGGTGGCCATGGTGATGCCAGCAGTAACAATAACAATGGTGTTGCAAGAGGAGGAAGGGGAGAGATAATAATGACGCTTCCCTTTTCCACAGTTGGGCCACCACCTAGCCAGTTTACCCAGGATTGAAAGGCTTCCCAGAATGTGGGACATTCAGTGCTAAAACTAGAAAGAGCCAGGCAACCCAGGAGGGCTGCCAGTTCTGTCCCGGCCTGTGCCCAGCCTGACCACAAGGCAAGGGCTTGGATAGAACTTGTGGAAAGCGTTAGGCATCAGCAGCTGGAAGAGGCAGAGAGCCGGCACCAGATGTCCTCAGGTGGTGAAGCTGGGCACCCTCCTTGTAGGATCAGAGTCCAGCTTTTCCCTCTAAGGCACCCAATGATGAGGATGTAGTCAATCAATGATTGTTAATGCACTGCCCAGTCTGATCGTTTCCTGCTGTCAATTCCAGTTAAAGAAAACACCAGGGTGTAGGAGGAGGTGAGGAAGCAGGGTCTGCTGAGCCTGAGCCTGGGTCTGAGTCACTGAGCTTATACTGATCTTCTCATCCTTCCCCTCCAGTTCTAACCCCCGCCCACTGCCTCCCTGTAGAGCCTGGTAGAGGTGGGCACTCCATACGTGCCCAGCAACTGAATATGCTGAGTTGGGTGGAAGTGGCTTCTAACACTTTCCCAGGTATGTGTCTGTGGGAAGCCAAGGGGCCTGGCTAGAGTTGACCATCCTAGGCGATGTTCATGGGCGGGCACTGTTCCCAGGCTAGGACAAGCCCTTCCTCAGCTGTATCACCTGTGGACAGGGCAGCCACACAAGCTTGTTCCTACTGCACACGCTGCTGGTGAAGCTTCACACAGTGAGAGCAGGGAGGACTCTGAGGGCTCTTAGGGCAAGACTGGGGAGTCAGGGGACTACTAGAGATCACAGAGTCACTCAGAACTCTAGGGATGGATCCAAGGGCCTGATTTCTATTGGCCTCTCACATAAATCAGAGTAAGGGTAAAGAGGGCACGGAAGGAAGAGTCAGAATTTGGCCATTTCTCTCAGCTCAGCCACTCTATATGCAGCGATGCACACCGAGTGATATGCAGACCATGCACGACAGAAGGCAGTGTCTCGGATGTGTCTTTCATCTTCCACAGAAAACTATGTAATGAGCACTATCCTCCCTATTATTATTACTGAGGAAGAGACAATGAAACTAAGAGGGGAGCCTTTCAAGGAAAGATATCTGTGACAAGGTTCTATGCTGACTGAGCTAGAAACTTGACTCCAGAGGCTTAACTGAGGGTCAGGACACGGAGTGGAAGGTGCACCAGATGGGAAATAGTCCCAGGAGGCTGCAACTCCAAGTCAGGAGACAAGGAGGGAGGCTTCGCCCATGGGGAAGCACAGGCCCTGGAGGCAGGAGGGGTGAGACAAGAAAGTCAGCTTTGGGAGCATCCATCTGAGGCAAGAATCTATTCAATGCCACAGAGCCCAGGAAAGCCTGAGTCCCACACTGAGTCCGTCCACATCTGTCACACCATGCCCTCTCACCCACGGCCTCCACTGGAGCTGAGTCATCAGAAACCACTCCATCTCCTTCCTCTGCACTGCTGCAAGCCCTCGGCTCTTCCGTGCTTTTTTGGTGCTTATCTCCATGAAACACTTGGTCCTTGCCCACACACGACAGACACGTGCTCTGTCACTGCCACTCCCACCTGGACACCAGGCCTACCTCCACCCAGGATCCCTGGACTGGGGCTGTTCTCTAACCCAAGCTGCACCTTGGCTAAGGCTCCAACCTTCTGCTACCCTCCATGAAGTCACAGCCTTTTGATCATACAAACTGGCCCAGGCCCACGGCCAGGGACTGCTCTGCTGAACATGTCCTTACAGAGGGTCTGGCTGGCCAGCCAGGCTCCTCATCATGGGCTATCTGGCTCCCCAGTGCTCTGCCCTTTTCCTTGCCATCCCCCCAGCGACTCCTGTAGCCTGGCGTGAAGTGTGAGCTGGAGCAAGTAACTTCTGTATGGATTCACAGTTTTTGCAGCCATAGAAAGAAGACTCATGCATGGTGTTAGTACTTTTTTTATTTAAGTGTGGAAAAAAAAAATAGCCCATGTAAGAGTATACTTTACATATGCTAACGAAGGAAAGATGGTGATAAAATGCGCTGAATTTAGTATATCTTCCAACACCATCACGTGAGACGTATAGTCTTTCCTCTTCTGCAGTTTCACTCTCTGCAGTTCCAGCTACCCCACATCAACACTGGCCTGAAAATGTTCAATGGAAAATTCTAGAAAAAGCACTTCAGAGGTTTTAAATTGTGTACTTTCTGCTGTGTACTCTGCTCCAGACCACCTGGGATGGGATTTTCTCCCTCTGCCTGGTGTGTCCACACCCCACACACACTGCTGCCTACCACTCACTTAGAAGCTGCCTCCATTATTGGATTGTGATGACATCATAGTATTTGGATTTAGTGACCCTTATTTTAATAATGGTAATTAAAACAGTGCTGGCAATTCAGATGTACCAAAAGAAAAACCTTAAGCTTCCCTTACGTGAAAAGGCGAAAGGTGAAAGTTCTTGATTTATAAGAATAATATCCGAGATTCCTAAAACCTACAGTAAATGTTAATTTCTATCTTAATTTATAATTAAACTTTAGCACAGGTTGAATGCATAGGGATAAGAACAGATTTATGTGGGCTTCAGTGCTACCCAAGGTTTTAGATATCCACTGGACACCATGAAACAGCCCATGTGGATGAATGAGAGACTAGTGAGCCCATCAATGAGATTTATTATTTCATTCCTCTACTAAGCAATGATTGGTACACTGTGGGCTCCTGGAATAGAAAAAGCAATTTCATAGCCCTTCATGAGTCCAGAACCTGTAGGCTATCATACAGCAGACTAGAAAGTTCCAAAGGCCTTTCAGAGTCATTAATTCAACAAAGATTTACCCAGAAGCTGCTAGAAGGGTGTTATAGTCTAGTTAGGGAAACAGATACAATTCAATAGAATGAAAGTATTGACTAATTATGGCAATTGGTGAAAGCCTAAGACTGACATGGAAAATGAGGCAGTGTAGGGAATGTGGCCTCCAATACAAGGAATGGTCAAGGAAGACTGCTCTGTGTGGTAACGTGTGACTGTACAACGTGATGAAGTGGAAAATGACAAGGCACTGCCCTCAAGGAGATGACAGAATGGGACAAGCAAGCAAAAAAGCAGAACAACATTTACAAAGGCTATGGCTGCAGTGCTAAGGTGGGCTGTTTAAGGGCTGTTATACTTGGGGATGGGGACAGGATGTGAAGTGCAGAGCAATTCCAGTGGAATGCACTGAGTTCGAGGAGTACACCTGCTATCCAAATGGAGGTAGTGAGGCAGTTGACTAAGAAGACACTAAAATTCAGAGACAAGTATGGTAGGGATATGCATTTAGGAGTCATCGACACATAGAGGTGGTATTCAAAACTTGGTGAAAGGCAAGAGAATCTAGAGAAAGAAGAAAAGATCTCTGGACCAAACTCTTAGAGCTGTCAGCAGTAAGCTGGGGAGAAGAAGATAAGCAAGGAAAGAGCACAGCGATCAGGAAGAGAAGAAGGAAGAGAAAAACCACACAGTGGTGTTATAAAACTGGAAAGAAAAGGAATTCAAGGAGGAGAGATGTAGGATGGGATACGACCAAGAGATGGAGAAAGTCAAGTGAAGGTGGACACACGTGCACTGGAGTTGACACTACCGACAGCTCTACAGATAGTGTCAGCACCCTGAAAATTCTTACGTTGAAGTCTAATCCCTGGTGTGATACACTTTAGAGGAAGGGTCTCGGGGAGGCGATTAGATCATGAGCCTGGAGCCCTGGTGATCAATTGAGCGCTCTCATAAAAGAAACCCCGAGAGCTTCTCCACCTCCTCTGCCATGTGAAGTTATAGAGGGAAGCCTGGCACTTGTGAGTCAGGAGGTCTCAGCAGATGCCAGGTCTGTTATTTCCTTGGTCTTAGAACTGCCCAGCTCCAGCACTGTGAAAAACATCTTCCTGCAGTGTATAGGTCACCCAGTCTATGATGTCATGTTACAGCAGCCTGAACAGACTAACAGGGATGAAAAGAAGGGCCTGGGAGGAGTTGTCGATGCAGAAACTGCTGGAGTGAGACAGAGAAAATGAAGGACTGGGAACACCCGGTGAAGCCAGTCCCTTCTAGAAACTATCAAAAGAAAGAGAAAACAGAATTTAACATAGAGAAACACAGTAGATGATTGTTTAGCAAGTATACTCACTTTCTCCCTCAAGCTCTGTGGAGGTTTATCTTCCTCATTCTTATATTGTCCTTGCCCCACCCAGTGACTTGATCTGGAGGTTGAAATTGCTTTCTTGACTGGGCTTGCTCTCCTGGGTTTCTGACTTTCACCATGAGTAAAACAGATGTTGGGCAAAGAATAGCAGACTTTAGGTACCACATGACAGAGGAGGATGAGCAGTATACCTAACCAACAGCTGGGGGCCTTGCTTAGACCTGTGGAACCCTCGCCAACCCACAGACCTATAGCAAAAAAAAAAAACAAAAAACAAAAAAAAACAAAACAAAAAACAACTGCCTGTTGGATGCTTGGGATGGCCACAGTGAGGAGGTTTAATAATCTTTGCTCACTGCCTCAAAAAGAAACTGCCTCATGATGGATATAGCTGCCCAACATAAGGCAAAATACACAGCGCAGTAGGGTTATTTTTGAGATAGCTGTACTGGAAGTGGGTTTATATACTACCGGGAGTGGTGAGATGAAATGAAAGAGCATTCTGATGTCATGTCAGAGAGAAGCAAAACAGCTTTGGAAGGACAATGCCCATGAAAAGAATGAAAGGGGATGAGATTCTGAGGCCAAAGGGAGGGGCTAGGTTATATAAGAGAAAGAGCATGTCTATTATAATAAAAGGAGAGAAGGTGGGTGCAGGTGCCAGAAGGTTTAAAGATTTGGTAGAGGAAGGCTGAGTAGCTCAGGTTAGACACCCTCAAATTTCTCAATGAAAACAATGACGCCAGATCATAAATGGAGACCGTGTTAAACAGTGGTGAGGGGGTGTCTTGTTGCCTCCTGTTTGCCTTTCCTAAAATGTCTTTCTAATTTTCTCTGCTGATCTAAATCCTGAGCCCTCCTTCTGCATGAAAGCCTCTCGTCACTCCTCTAGCTTCCCAGGCCCCCTCCTTTTTCCTATAGCATTTGTCATACCCTCCCCAGTCTAATGTTTGACGAGCGCTTTTCAGTGTTTGTTGCAGGATTAAGCATCCTTTCCCTTCTGCTGGACTTGAGTCTGACAGACAGGGGTGTCACATTATTCGCTTCTTTGGAGTTTGCCCTAATACTACTGACATGGTGATGGTCATAGTGAGGAGGTTTAATAATTACTTGTTAATGGGCTCAAAAAGTATTTGTCACCGTTCCCTCTTACAGAATAGCTGATGTGGACTATGGCAAATCAGGCAAGACCAGCTGTTAAGAGTTAGCTACTAGAACTATTGTTTCTAGAGGCAGACATTTTTTTTTTTTTTTTTTGGAGTTTTGTTTTTTGTTTTGTTTTGTTTTTTCTCACTTATACCAACATCCCTGAAGCCTGATCTGTTTTCTTGACTGCCTCAAAAATTCTTTCATCAATCCTGCCTTTGGAAATACTGACATCTTCTCTGGAAAAGCAGAAGGGTTATTTTCCAGATGTTTTTTAATGCCATTGCTCAAAGGGCTCTCTGTTTTATTTTTAATGAAACAGAAAGTGCCCTATCTGCCAGGTAATGCTGGGGAGCCTGTATTTCATGCAAGGGGTCCCAGAAATAACAAGCAGCTCATACGCTCACACCATCCCAACTACACAGATCGAATTTATGCCTGAGAGAGCCAAGGGTGTCAGCTCACACCGCACTGCCACACTGAGTCAGGCTGGTAGAGGGGACCTTGGAGACTCAGTCTGATGCATTCAGAGGTCCTGTGTCGCCATATTCAACAACCACCAAAGCCCCACATGGATGAAATGGGACTGGATCAGAGAATACTGTTGCCTGGCAACAGGGCCACACCTGGCAAACTAGTGAAGCAGGTGAGGTGCCCATTCCTGCACCCCATCAAGAGCGCTGGTCCACCCTCACAAGTTCCTATCCTCACCAGACACCAAAATTACCACCCTGTTCCACCCCTCCTTCTCCGAATGTCACTCAAGAGAAGACTCCCAGCCTACCACCAGGCCAAGAGAAATTCTTTTCTGTGTGCCTGGAGCCAATTCTCCCTTCCTGATCAATCAGAAACAGTGGCACCAGGTATTTCTCCCACTGGACTCCGGGCGCCCGGAATCTGGGGCTTAGTCACTCGAGATCACATTTGCTGGATTTCCTAGCAGTGTGCCAAGCACAAGTGGTTGCTCCATAAATGGTTTGGCTTCTAACAGTATGGGGAGGCAGAACATTTGACCCACCTGGAAAGACTCCAGCTGTGGGCCAGAGGCAGTCCCTCCTCTTTCAGGGCTGTTCACCACATCTGTGAAGAAGGCAACAAAGTATCTACCTCACGTGTGAAGGAGGAATTAAAACATCCATTTTTAATTGGCGAGTGTTTTACAAAAACTAATCAGGGCTAACGCAGATGTAAGCTTTAGAGGCTGTATAGTATCTCTCCGAAAAGTATCATTCATATTTTAAAACAATACTCTGACCTCTTCCTTATTCTGTGGAAGGTGATGTTTTCCACCTTGAGCAACAGAAACACTTCATTCACAGAAGGAATTTCATTTGTTTGCATGGGGCAGGTGCCAGGCTTCCTTAATTACAGGAGTCTGGCCCTTAGTTACAGGGTCAGCAAATGACAGCCCACAGTACACAGCCTACTTAACACTTGATTTTGTATAACAGGTGAGCTAAGAGTGGTCTTAACATTTGTAAGTGGTTGGAAGAAACTCAAAAGAGGGCTATTTGAACACATTAAAAATGATATCAAATTCAAATAACAGCATCCATAAATAAAGCTTTATTGGAACACAGCCATACTCACTCCCATACAAACTGCAGCTCTGATGCTACACCAGCAGAACTAAGCAGAGACCATATGGCCTGGAAAGGGAAAAACATTTACTAATTGGTTCTTTAATGAAAAAAAGCACCAACCCTTCCTACAGACCATCTTTCTGATTTCCCAATACTCCTTCCAGAAGGGGACCTAGAATTGCTCAGGCTTTGGTTCTACGAATCTCTCTTTCAGAAGCAACTTTCATCTTGTCAGGCTACTACACAAGAACACCATACACTGGGTGGCTTATGAGCAACAGATACATCTTTCCTACAATTCCAGAGGCTGGGAGGTCCCGGACCAAGGAACCAACAGACTCAGTGTTTGCTGAGGGCCTAATTCACAGACAACTGTCCTGTCACTACAACCCATCACAGGCACAAGAGGGGAGGGAGCTCCCTGGAGTGCCCTTTCTAAAGACACTAACCCATTTGTGAGGGCTTCATCCTTATGACATACTCTCCTCCCAAAGACCTTGCCTCCTGATACCATCATGTTGGGGGATATAAACATTTAATCCATAGCAGAGAGCTATGGGCTAGATGGGTCATATGCAGAAAGGCAGCCAGGACTGTGGGTCTCGGATGCGTCACAGGGAGAATGGTCAGACAGGAATCAAAGGGCAGGGGTAGTTTCCCAAACATCTATGGGGGAAGAGAAGTGTCTTAGTCACTCGCCCATCTCTGGGACATAAGAGGAGAGATTTATTTGGGTTCACACTCTTAGTGCATGGTCATCTGGCCCCGAGTCAGAAACCAGAGGGAGGAGGGGCTGATGACCGAGAAAGGTGCCCAATCCATGGCAGGCAGGAAGCAGAGTGTGCACGCAGGACCCAGGAGCAACAACATACTCTCTCGGGTCACAACCCCAGGGTGACTGTGGGGTCACCAACCAGGCTCTTCCAGCAACAGCATATTCAACTGAGCTCAGCAATGAGTGAATCCACGGCTGAGAAGAGCTCCACATGCAATCACTTTCCACACACAGAATTGGAGGAACAGTTTAAACCATAACAACAAAGATCCTTCTCTGCAGCTGCAAGAAGTAAAGCTGAGGCTGAAGATCCCATTTCAGCTCAAGGGAAAGAAGCACCCTGGCTGTCTGAGCTGTCACAAGAGATGATTCGCCTGTCATTACATAGATTCCAAGGAAGTACACTGTCATGAATATAAAATGGAGGAGCAATGACAGATGGCCATTTGGTTGGTGTAGTGGTGTTATGGTTTGCGTGTATTTGTCCCTCCCCAAAGCCTCATGCAGTCATTGAGGTGCAGTTCTAGAGTTTGTTCATGATTCATTAATTCATGATCCAAGGCTGGGATTATGGGTGTGAGTGCTACACCCATCCCGGGGCAATCATCTGAATATAACAAAAGGGAGACAGACTTCCTCTCTGCAGCCATTGTTGCCACTACTCCTCCCTTTGCTCTCTCTGCTCTTTGCCTCCACCATGAAAGGTTGTTCTCTGCCCAGTGCCACTCTGCCTTGGAGCCAGGTGAGTATGGACTGAAACCTCCAGTAACTGTAAGCTAAATAAGCCTTTCCTTCCTTCATTTTGAGTGTCAGGTATTTGTCACAGCAATGAGAAGAGTAACTGAGACAAGTGGGTACCTTAATGAAACTGTCCTACTAATTGGATTTGAAACTGTCTCATTGCTATTTGTCTCTCAATAAAATTATGGAAAAAAAAAACTATTCATCCTGCAAAGATCTCCCTAACTACACCATGAACATTCACAAGGATAGACTCCTAGATGCCATGTTTGTACAAAGTGCCTGGACCTCAGTGTACTGGACTGTCTATGCTTGTCTCCTCTCGGGGGCTGGGTCCAGGGGGATTGCTAGCTTAACAACTTTAGAGATGGTCATGGTGAGAACATAGGAGAGGCCAAGTATTCTGCGTGTTGCTGTGGGACAGTACTACCTCTTAAGTGGGCTAAGAAGCAGAATGAGCTGATTTTCTAGGAAAAAGAGAGGAAGGAGATAGGTGGACCAAGGGGTTCTTAGTCATTTTGTTGTCACCAGGTCACAATACCTGACACCTTCAACCTAAGGAGATGAGGTTTATTTTGACACAGTTTGTAGTCAGCTGGCCTCACAGCAGGTGAGACCACAGTATAGTGGGACAGTGGCAAGGTAGCCGCTCATGGAATGGCAACAGGAAAGAATTTAAACCCTTTCAGGCTATGCCCCCAGAAACTCACCCCTTCTGTCTAGACCCTACCTCTCAACACACTGTGACTGGATTAAGGGAGTAGTAGAGCTGGCTTGCTGCTGAGTTTACCTCCCTTCCTGGCTCCCTCTACAAAGTCGGAGTCAAACTAAAATTTCCTCTTGTAAGTTGCAGGTGGTAGGTATTGTGTCCCAGTGATGAGAAAGTGACTGAGATAGGAGGGGAAGGACAAGATGGAGAATGCTCTTCCTGGACTCTCCACAATCACCTCACTGCAAACTCTTCATGAAACCTGGATTCCATCACAAAATAGTCTTCATTTTCTACACACTAGCTTGACATGGATCTTCTTGCTCACAGTTCAAAGAACTTCTAAGTCAGGTCTTTACAGGAGAAGGATGCTTACAACTGGCCAGCCTGGCCTGTGAACTTAGGTACTTTTGGACCTGGGAGTCTACGACTCTATTAGGCAACCTAAAGGAGAGCCCCTACCCATCTCCAAGCAGTGCCTAGGGAGTCTGAGATACCACTACCCAAGCAGGGACCACAGACATGGCATGTGGTGTGTACATACCGTGTTTGTATTGCTCTCTTTAGGAAGAGGCTAACACAAATCTATCACGCCGCACTGTAGTGAAGAATAATGAATAGGACCATTAACAAATGACAAGTGCTACATTCCTTATTATTATCTATCATGTATGCATCATTTTATTCCTGTAGCACCCCACAGGTGTTGAATGTAAATGGACTGAGAAACATTTTTGCAGCCTTGCAGCCTCGTATAAAGAAAAAAAAAAACAATCACAAGCACAAAATGGGATAGCTTTCTGGCTAAGAACTGACTGAACTACCCTGAGGAGAACTTGAGAGGGCCCTTTCAGGAATGTTGATTAACTGGAAAGCCCTGGACTCTGAGGTCATTCATATTTGCTCCAATGCAGTAAGAGCTACTTTAGCTCCAGGATATGACCTGACCCCATCTGAAGACCACAGCTGTTCATGTGATCAGAGTCATAGAAACTGGACACGGGTGATGTGTGACCAGATGTTCTTCATAACTCTCTTTGTTCCAGCAAGAAGATGGCACTTATCCACCCTTGATCCAGTTTATTCCCTATCCCAGATCTCACTATTCACCATCTGGCTCTCAGTCTCTCCCCTGTGCTCCCATTTTGCACAAACAGAAAGGAAACATGTTGTTAAGTAACTTTTCTAAAGAACACAGGCTGATCTTGAGATTGGGAGATACAGGTTGTCTCTGGACTAGCAATAATGGCCCTGCAAGCATCAGTGTAGGAGGAAGGCTAGCCTGGGGCCAGAAGACAGGATAGAGGAACTGGTCTCCAGCCCCAGTGCTGCCTCAGTGATATGGGCAGCCATGCAGATCATCCCCGTCTGGCACTATCCAAGGAGCAAACCAGTGCAGATGTCAGGTCAGACCATGAGGTTGAAATATCCAAACCAAAATCAGGAAGATGCTAGGTGTGGATACCAAAGAACTGCAGGCAAAGGTCACATCTGAAGGAGACTCAGTGAACATACAGTATTCTATGAGCTACTAAGAGTGCAAAATAATGAGCTGAGCTGAAGAGATACCAATAGCAGAAGTGAGGCATGGAAGCAATAACAGGAGTGGAAAAAGAAAGGTGGCCAAAAGCCAACATGTAAATGAGTTAATCTTGGTAGAGATGTGTTGTGGGGCAGTGGGATCCGAGCCAGCTCTCAGTCTGTGAATTTCAACCTTCCCATTGTGCTCACAAACATGCCTCAGCTTTGACAACAGGACAATGGCGAGCTGAGTCTCTACATGCCACTAAGCCATGCCTTCTCCACTTTGTTTTGATTGGGACGCAGAGGAAAGCATCCCCCCAAAATGGCATCTAACAAAATGTTCTCTCCGTGACTGCCTACTTCTTTACTTTTCCCTTAGATGTTCCAGGGCCCCCCCAAAAGAGGTACGTGCCTGCTTATCAGTACAAGTAATGACTGTACTAGGTCACTGAAAAACAAAGATCTTGGCCCTCCATAAGGAGAGTGCAGGCTAGCTAAAAAGAGTGGAAAATATACTTCCAAGACCAGTTATTTAATATCCTAATCTTTCTCACACTATGACCCACTCATGACATCAGATTCTTTCCTTATAAAAAATTCCCCAAGAAACTGTGACCTCTTTGACTTAGAGCAACATAGTACCTGTGTTAGTTTTCTCTCATTGCTACAACAAATGAAAAATTTATTTTATTATTCTAGAATCCTATAGATTACAAGTCCATTATGAGTCCCACTGAGCTAAAATCATGGGATGAGTGCCTCTTCTGAGGCCGCCGGGAGAGTCTCTTTTCTTTCTTTTTGCAGCTTCCAGAAGGCCACCCCCATCCTTTGGCTCATGGCTTCATTCTTCCATCTCCCAAGCCAGCAATAATGTGTGGAGTGTTTCTCTCAACAAATGACTCTGATGTCCTCTCTGACACCTTTCAATTTAAGGACTCTTGTGATTACACTGGACTCACCTGTTTCATCTAGGCTAATCCCCTTATTTTAAGCTCACCTGTCCAACAACGTAATTCCAGGTGCACATTTAATTTCTCTTGGCATATTGCCTGGTACATTCACAGTTTCCAGGAGTTAGGGTATGGGCATCTTAGGGGTGGGGCATTATCCCACCTACCACGGCACCAACTAGATCTCACCTATCTCAGAATGGTTGGGAACGTTTCCTCCACTAGTTAAGGATGCAGCCCTGGCTAAGTGTCTCACCACTTTGGCTTTCTCCTTTAAAACTAAGGGCTCTTGTCTAGGAAGAGCTTAAAGACCTATAACTTTATGGAGCTAAGATGGGATCATGAAAAGATTAGCTTCTGTCCTGCACATTATAATGTTCCAAGCACTTCGTCTCATCGGATCCTCACATCGATGCTATGAGATAAATAGGACAGATGCTGCCATTTCTCCTCACTTTGCAAAACTGTAACCCACTCATAAGCTGAGTGAGTTGTCCTAGATTGCACAATTCACACAAAACTGGCCTCACTTTAATTAAAGTCTTCTGATAAAACACACCATACATGAAAATGTCTGCTCAATAGCATGCACATGTCCACAGAGAGAAACGTAAGCACCCACACACCGCCAGCACCCAGACAAATCAGTGTGGATGAGGTGGAAAGGTGTAGCGAAAGCAGCTGCAGGTCTCTACAGATAACTCAGAACTCCGGGTCCCCACTGTGGATTCTTGTCTGCCATCTGGCTGTGCCCTAAAACGGTGTTACCCCAGGAGAAACGCGTTCACTTGTGCAGGCCCGAAGAATGGACTTCTATTGGCGGAAAAGGCAACAAAAACCAAGGCAATTTACTCATCCTTGCCAGAATGGGGCACCAGCCCCACCAACAGTCTGACCCCCTCAGAGTGTTCATACTGTTGCACCCTACAGCGTGATCTGCTCTTCTTGCCCTGTTTTCCTAAGAGCACTGAGAGGTAACAAGCTACTCTGGCCAGTATCCAATCTTTGACCCATTTGCTCTGTAAACAATGTGTGTGCACTTAAAAGGCACAGATTAAGCTACAAGGAAACTGCCAGTGCTCTTCCAGAGTTATCATAGCGAATTCTCTCCTTAACTGTGTAGTATTTACCCCATTCCCTCATTTGTTTAGAAAACCTTCCAAAAGCATGGCAGCATGGCCACAGTTACAAGACTTGCCCTGAACATGCCAGGTTAGCTCTTTGTTGCTCCAGGTGCTACTTCTGCATCCTTCCCAGAGACTCCCACCATCAACTCAGTCCTAGCAGCTAGGAGCTGGTAGCTGAGGATGCCCAGGGCGTCTCCCTGCCTCTGTACAGTCCCAGCTGGCTTCTAGGCATGACAAGACAGGATAACTACTCAAAGCTATGGAAACTTCATCCCACCCTGCTTAGTCCAACTTAATGAGAGGAAAACTGTGAAGAGTTTTCTAGGGAACAAAGAACAAATCTGAAGGGCACTACCTGAGAAGCCTCAGCAGCACAATGCCTGCATGGGACACCCACTGCCACATCTACACCCCTTTTAGGGAACAACCCTCTCTCCACTCACAAACCACCTGCTTGCACTACCCTCCGTCCTCTACTACAGGGGGATAGCTAACACCTTCTATGGGTATTTACTGAGTGATAAGATGAGCTCTAGGTTTAGGAGACTCTTAGCCAAGGCCCAGAAAGGGCCCTGCTGTCAGGTTTATCTGCCAAATAAGCAAAGAAAAAAAGTTGATTTTTTTTTTCTGGTACTGGAGATTGAACCCAAGGGCCTTTGCACTAAGCTACAACTGCAGGCCTTCTTAAACTTCTTTTTTAATTTTGAGATTAGGTTTCACTAAGTCACCAAGTTGCTCAGGCTAGGCTTAAACTTGCAATCTTTCTGCCTCAGTATAACTGAACAAGATACTTGTTAAAAATACAATCAGGTTTTTGGATTTCAGTCACATTTGTTAATTGCTCCTTTGTTTAAGGCCACTGACCTCAGATTTCCTGGGTTCCCATCTTAACACAGATGGCCATCACTGCCCTGAGGCTAAGCTGCCCTATTGTCTTCTCCACAGAGTAATATGCTGACTGGGCTAAGGCTTTTGTATCTGGGCAGATGGACAAATGGGAAAGCACCTAGCACGGCACTCAGAACCTCACCTTGCCCTCTTGCTAAGCACCACCTCACTGCATAGGTCCTGTCTGATGGAGGGTTCCTCCCCTGCTGGAAGTGGGAAGGGTCACCAACTGACCACCATGGGCCCCTTCTACCTGCAACACTTACATCCTTTGTCATACAGAACTACATTCTAATTGTGAATCAGGTCCTCACAAGCTGGTAACAATCACGGTGTATGTCTCTATTAAAAACTTGCAAAACAAGCATCTAAAACTTGATTCCGATCCACAGGGCATCATCAGGGGAGATGCAAACTGCACACTCAGCAAACGCGCTGCCATTCTGCAAACAAACACTCCAGTGCCTAATAAGAGTGAGTGAGTTGAGATGATGCCGGTTTTACCTGAGAAACCCACAGTGGATGCTAACGAACTCTGCCTCTATCCTTCCTGACCTACTGGGATGGGGAAACCTTTGGGCAAAATAAATGTGGTTGGAGTAAAAGCATTTTTATACACATGTCTGTGGATGAAGGATAATGGCATCGGCATCAGTTAACATAAATATATTAGTACATAGTTCAGACTCTTATTAGCATAATTCATTTTAAAAATACACACTACGGCTGGCCAGATAGCTCAGTGGATTAAAGCACCTGCCATGCTGCCCCCACCCTCAGGGCGCACTGAGATGGAGATCAAGACTGGGAATGGTGGCACATGCCTATAATCCCAGTGTTTGGGAGGCTGAAAACAGGAGGATCACTAGGAGTCTGATCTGTGTAGTGAGACCCTGTGGCCCTATACTAAATACATAAAATAAACTTAAAATGCATACTGCCAGGCAGGGAGGTGTACATTTATAATCCCAGTATTTGGGAGGCTGAGGCAGGAAGATCAGTACAAAGTAGATGCCAGCCTGGGCTACAAAGAAAGCTTAAGGCCAGCATGAACTATAGTAAGACTGTGTCTCAAAAGAAAATAAAGAAAAATAAAATCCCAAATGAAAACAAAACTCTATTGCTAAGTGTGCTGGTGAACATCTGTAATCCCAGAGTGTGGAGGCTGAGGCAGGAGGGTTGCTGAGAGCTGACAGTCAGCCTGAACTACATCGCAAAACCCTGTCTCATAAAAACTAAACCATAAAAAAGAAAACCACAGCACATACCACATGGCTTTGGAAAAAGGGGTACAATGAAAAGGCTCCCTTGTACCCTTGCCGAGGCCAGTTCACACCACCCTGCCTAAAGGCAAACCATTATTACTTGCGTGTGCTTCCCGGATCTCTTCGTGCAGGTAGATGCAAGCATAAGCATTCATTCTTATTCTGCAGCCCCCTAAACTCTTACCTGCCTTTTGTACCAAAAGCTGTTCTCACACATTGTTCTGCATCTTGATTTTATTTCTCTTACTGAACAAACTGATAAAAAATTAGCTATAAATATATGGATTTCGATATAGTTTATAGAAAAGAAGTTTGAGTATATTTTACAGGGCTGTTCATATTTTTCTTTCTGTGAATTCCTCAGTGATATTATTGCCTAATTTTTTTTTTTCTATTGGATTTATATTCTTTTTTCTTGACTCTTTGGAGCTTTTCACTTACTAAAGCAATCAGTTTTTTGGTCACTTGTCTTTTCAGTTTAATTTCTTTTCAGTAAATTTCTTTAACTATTCAGATTACTTTACCAAATTTTTACCTAGTCAAATAAAGCAGACTTTATTTTTATCTGGGTTTAAGTCTTGGTGAGTGTTATGGCTTGGATATAGCTGTTCCTCAAAACTTCAGGCAGTCACAGGTGGGGAGTTTTCAACATGGCTGAATTTTGGTATATAAATGTGGATTAAAGATATGACACCAGAACTGAGGGTATGAATAACGGAAGCCCCACCCTGGGTATGTGTGGAGCCCATCAATAGGCTTGTAGCCCAGGTGGAATACAAATGGACAGAATGAAAGCAGACCTGCTGCTTGCTGCTTTGGCTGCTAGCCACCTTCCTCCCTGCGATACCATGAATATTTTCCCTCTGTGATACCCTTGGAACCAGCTGACTATAAACTGAAACCTCTGCAAACTGTGAGCTGAAATAAACCTTTCCTCCTTTAACTTTATGTGCTGGATGTCTTGCATCAGCAATAAGAAAAGTAACTAAAACAGATTTTGGTACCTGGAGTGGGGCCGTTGCTGTGACTGCACCTGACCACGTGGCTTAGGACTGTTTGGACCTGGTTCGTGAAAAGGGTTTTGAAAGGTTTGAAGATGCCAGCTGAGGAAGCAGCCCTGAAATGCTTCAAGCTGTACTTGATGAGAGATTTTTATCAGAAGACTAGAAAACTGATAGAAATGCTGCTGGTGAAGACCAGATTCAGGAAGTTTCAGGTAGGAACAAAAACTTCATTGGCTATCGGACTTCAGACCATACATGTTGTTATGCTTTCACAGAAAATCTGTCTACATTTTGCTTTTATCCAGAGTCTTTGCCTGAGGTCAAGTTTAAGGTCAGTGGACTAAATAATCTGGCAGATGAAATTTCAAAGTAGTCTAGTATTGAAGTGTGACATGGCTACTGCTAAGGCTTTTTATCTGGACCTACAGTGTGAATCAAGAACAGAACCAAGCAGAATGATTGAAAACATTTTGAGTTTGGGCAGAAAGGAAACTCCAGTAAAGATGTAGGCTGCAAAGGAGCAGAGGAGAACTTGATTGCTAGAAGGAATAGGACAATATAAATGACGGTCTGAGGTCACCACAAAAGTCAGCAGGACTCCAGATTTGCAGCCTCAGAGTTACAAAGGTCGAAGACTTTGCTTTGAGAAGAGAGCCCCAGCGTACCATGTTCTACAGTAGTGCCAGCCTGGGAATTTGTTCCTCAGGATTGGGTTCACAGCACTCAGGAATCAAGGCAATCAACCCCTCCCACCAAAAGGGAAAGAAGCCGAGCTATTGTTCCAGCTGGTGGCAGACTGTGGCATCACCCACGTGGTGCTGCTTTTAGAAGCATGCAGAATACAAGAGTTGTGGGTTCAGAAAGACCTTTATTCAGATTTCAGAAAACTGCCTGGGAGGCCAGGCAATGTGCCAAGCTATGAGTGTGAAGCCAAAAGTGTAGTGGAGACTGAAGAAGAAACAGGAACAGGAATCATATGAAGAAAGCTGTAAGTAGTGAACAAAGCTGGCCTAAAAGAGAAGCAGTGGGAGCTGCAACCATTGGCAGTGCCCTCGGGGCCAAGTCACCCTAGCCCTTTGGAGTTCATATTTTGCTACAGATCACCCCAGATGCTGACCATGGAACTACAGGTCTTAATATCTACCCTGTTGTACTTTTGACTTGTTTTGGTGCTATTCCTTTCTATCCCCCATTTGTACCTTTTGGAGTGGAAATGTTTATCTTACACCTTTGTATGTTGGAAGTGTTCAATATTTTCATTTGTACAGGAATCACAACCAAGAACTTGTCTTACATCTCAGACAAGACTGTACATTTGAACTTTTCAGCAATGCTGAAAACTTCTAGGACATTAGCAACTCTTAAGGGTGGTCTAAATGCCTTTACATAAATGGATGCATACGAGTCTTTTGGGGGCAAGGGCTGAAGTCTAGATATCCTCCCAATGCCTCTTGTAGTCACAGGTGAGGCTTTTCAGAGATAGCTAGATCCACAGTTCTTGATACATGGATTAAGGTAGTGATTACTAAATTAACCCACTGATTGGCTAAGCATAATCTGGGGTGCAAATAATAGGAAGGCCCACCCTGGGGTGGGTGGTACCACCAGAAAGGTGGGGAGCCTGGAAGAGATAAAAGAGAGAGGTGGGTTTCCTGGTTGCTGCTCTCTGCCTGACTTGCCACCCTATGGAATATTTCTCCTCTCCAATGCCCCTATGCCATGTTACCCTGCCTTGAAAGCAACTGACTATGGACTGAAACCTCTACAAACTGTGAGCGGAAATCAACCTTTCCTCCTTTCACTTTTAATGTTGGGTATTCTGTCTCAGCAATGAGACAAAAGTAACTAAACAGTTTGAAAGATTTGCTCGTGGCCCTTTTATAGTTTAACTTTTATATTTAAAGTTTTCATTTTCAGTTTGTATTTCATGCTGGCGTATATATAGCGGGAAGTAAATATCCAATTTTATTTCCCAACATAAGGCTACCAGTTATCCCTATAACACATATTTATTCTTTTCTTCTAATGAAGTCAGATGATACCTTCATTAAATAGTAAATGATTTAGTTATTCTTTTGTGTTCAGCAGCAGAATATTTTCATCAGCACACCCTACAAATGGACTTCTCTTCCACCCTATGAGTCATGATTCCACCTGAGTCTACAGGGTGGATTTCAAAGAAATAGTTGTAGCTCAGTTCCACAAGTGACGCCTAGCCACCAGTAACTGTCATGGTCATTATGCATGTCCACAACACACTAGAACTTTGTGTGATATCCTATCCTCAAACTGTTAGAAGTGCTGGTCATTTACTTGTCATTCCAGTATTTATCTTATGTTTTACTCTTAGTACTTCTTTGCTATCATGAAAACTTTTTCTTAGTTCAATTGTTTTGAAACATTTAATTTTCTGAATATTGCTTAATCTTAGCTTTTGTTCTAAGATTTATACTGTATCTTTGACTTACACTTTATTTAAAAGACTTTGTATGATATCTTCTTCTAGTATTAGAAAATTTAAAAAGTATATTTCCATTTTCTGTTGACTTTAAAAAAAAAACAGAGGTTAGTACCTATGTTGTTTGTTTATTATTTCTTGCCTATATCTTGTAATATGAGAAACTACTTTGGCAGTAACAATACACAATGTACTAACCATTGTTACTCTCCCAAAAATAAAAAAATAAAATAAAAGGAAAAAATAAATAAATAAAAATAAAAATAAAAATTAAAAATAAATAAATAGTAAATGATCATATGTATTTAGATCTACTTCTGGACCATCAATTTGCTTCCTTTTTATCGCTTCAGTAAATGAGGCACTATAAGTCTTAATGTATATGTTATAGCGTGTGTCTCGATGTCCCCTTAAAGCCTCATGTGGTCATAGGACTTTTTCAGAGGTGGCTGAATCTAGAGTATGTGATGCTGGGATTAAGGACATGTAATTAGTAAATCAGTCCACAAATTGGTTTAGCATAGTACTGGCTAGGATTAAGGATGTAAGTGCTACCCCCACCCTAGGGCAGGTAGCCTGCATACAATATAAGGATTAGAAAGAGTCTTTCTCCTCCCTTGTTGTTTTTGTCATCTTCCACAGCCATGAACTGTTGGCCTCTGTGTGTGTCACTCTGCCTTGGAGCCAGCCAGTTATGGACTGAAACCTCTGCAAACTGTGAGCTTTAAAACAACCTTTCCCCTTTTAACTTTGGGTGTCAGATATTTTGTCTCAACAATGAGAGAAAAGTAACTATGACAGTCTACTAGAGTCAGTTCCCCTAAAATGTTTTTCTTTTTTGGAACTTTCCTGACTAGTCTTACTTTTCTCCATTTGAATTGCAAAATAAACTTACCAGTTTTTCTAAAAGTTCAATGGTACTTTTATTTAAGTCAGGTGAAATTTATAAGTTAACATCAAGAGAATGACGCCATTGTTTTTCTGTACAAAAACATGATAAATTTTTCCATTTTCTCTGGCTTCCTCCTATATCCTTTGGGAATGTTTTTCAATGCTCATAGTGATCTTACATGTTTTGTTAAGTTTATTATTTGTTATTTTATATTTTTTGTTATTGTAAATGGGAGCTCTTCCTATGCTCCATTCTTTTTGATGCACAAATATATGAACGACAGTGACTTCTGTATACTAATTTTTGTGTATTACTATGTAGTATTCTTTTGTTTGAAATACATTCTTTTGTTTGAAGTATTAGTGAATTTCCTTATATTTTCCAGCCATACAATCATAGCATCTGCAAATAGGAACAACGGTCTTCTCTCATTTCTCTTTCCTAGTTGTTTTCTCTTGTCTAATTGCACTGATAAGTATCACTGGTAGAGAGGAAAAAAATGATAGTACTTTTTTTTTTAACTTTGGTGAGAATTCTCTTAGCATTTCCTCATTATGGATGATGACGACTTTTAGACTGAAATAGATGTATTTAGGATGTTAAGAAAATTATGCTAACCATATAGATAGCTGTTCTTGGGGGCTTTTGGGGGGTACTATTTTAATAGCAAATAACTCCTAAACACTCTCAAAGGCTTTTCGGCAACTCTAAGGCTATGCATATCATTTGTCCCATCTAATTCCAGGAATAAAATTATTTTTGATCATGATGTATTAGTCTTCAAAAGTACTAATGAAATTGTTTTTCTAAATTTTAATGATTTTTAAATTGAAACTCATAAATGGTTTTTTCTCTGGGTGTTTATTTGTGCCTCCTCTGTCAGGTTATGGTAACCGTTATGCTTACTTGCCTTCGTGTGCTCTAAAACATAGTGGAATTCTCTCTTCTATGGAGGTTTAAAAAAAGTTTCTCTGTAAAAACCTTCAGATGTCTTATAAGGTAAGGTATAGATTTACTTATTTATCCATTTAAGGTTTCTGCTTTGGAAATTTTAGATTCTTCTGATATATTTGGCTAAATTTTAGTTTTTGGGAAAAACAATCCAGTTCATTAGATTTTTCAAATTTAATCGCATAGAGCTAAGCATAATTCTCTCCTGGGGCTGGGGAGATAGTTTGTCAGTCTAAGTGCCTGCCTGGCAAGCACAAGGACCTGCATTTGTTTTGTTTTTTTTTTTTTTTTTTTTTTTTTTGGCGGAACCAGGGATTGAACTCAGGCCCTTGCGCTTGCCAGGGAAGCACTTATTCCACTGAGCCATCACCCCGGCCAAGGACCTGCATTTGATCCCCAGTACTACACACCATGCCAGCCCAGTGCCGAGCTGACCACCAAAACTGGGTGTGGTGGTGCACACCTGTAGTCCCATAGCTGGGGAGGCTGAGACAGGAGGATCACTACAAGTTCAAGCAGCATAGTGAGATGCTATATCAAATAAATAAATAAATGAAAGATCAAAATTTTAAAAAATTAAAAATAACTTCTGATTCTTTTAATTTCCTTTTTATATCATTAACTTCCATATACTATTGCTTATTATATACCTGCGTGTGCTCCTACATTTTATTGATTATGTTAACTAATAGTTTATAGCATTATTATTATCTCTGCCTTCTGCAGGGGGAAAAAAGAAAAGAAAAATACAGCTTTGAAATTCAACTACTTTAGTTTCTAACTCATTAATTTCTCCTCTCACTTATTCCTTCTGCTTTATTTTTGCTATATGCTACTTTATTCTGTCAGAACTTCTTGACTTAGATGATTAATTTATGTTTTAACATTCTCTCATGTAAATATTTAAAGCATCAGTTTTCTTCTGCAGATTGCTTTAGTTATATCACATCTGTTCAGAGAACGTTTTCATTCCTGGTCTTTTTTTTTTTTTCCAGAAAAAATCTTCAGTTGCAGTTTCTATTTTCCTCTTTGAACCATGAACTGACTATTTCTTGTTTTGTTTTATTTTCATTTTTAGTCAAATAGTCTTTTGATTTTCTGATTTCATGATGATTTTTAGTCTCACTGCACTAAATCAGAGAATATAGCCTATATTTTTCTCCCTCTCTTTCAGGATTTATTTAGGTTATCCTCGTGGTCTAATAGATAGTCAATATTTGTAGATGCTTCCTGGGGCTCCGAGTGATGCATTTTCTTCATTTAGTCTACAGGATTTGATATTTATCTATCAGATCTACTTTATTACTTATGTTAATTAGGTCTTCAATATTGACTTTTATTATTTTTTTGTCCAGTTATCTGGAGACTGGGGCATGTAAATTAAAGTGATCTGTTACCGGTGTGCTTTGGTCTATTTCATCTCCTAAAATTTCCAATTTTTCAGTATTGCTGCTATGATTCCTTTTCATTGGGAAATGTATCCTTTAATCTTATAAAGTTCTTTGATGTTGCTTAATGTATTTTAAGTTGAATTCTACTTTATCAGCCATAAGCTCATTACTACTATTTTTATATCTACATTTATTTTTTATTGATGCTGTTAAGCATTTAGCTGGTGTTCTTTTACTCATCCTTTCATTTCCAACCTTCCTGTGTGGCTCTCCTACAGGGATATCTCTATAAACAACATAAAATTGGGTTTTGATTTGTGATCCAATCTGAAAATCTCTTTAAAGTGTAAGTTAAACTCATTTATGCTTAGCAATATGGCAAACAGGTTTGTTCCTAGTTCTCATCTTATAGTATATCTTCCGGGGTCTGGGGGCATTATTTGTAGTCTTTCTGTGATCATTTCTCCTGTGTGATTCTTCTGGGAAGGTTTATGTTTTCATCCTAGTGATTACATTTACAGCTATACATTATATAATAATTTTAACCTCTATCTACAGACATGACTTATTAATTCTGTGGTACTAGCAATGGTAAAATTAGTATATTTTCTCTTCTTTCCCTTCATTTTTCGTACTGTGGAGACACACAAAACACAGTGTTTTGATTAGTGTAGGACAGGAAAGATGCATATGTCCCTGGGGGTGAGCTATAAATATGCATAGATGGGGCTGGGGAGACAGCTCAGGAGTCTAGGTGTCTGCCTGGCAAGCAAAAGTTCTGGAGTTTGATCCCCAATATCACATGCTGTGCTGGCCCCGAAACCAGGCATGTTGGCACAGGCCTGCAATCCCAGCACTGGGGAGGCTGAGACAGGAGGATCACTATGAGTCTGAACTGCACAGTGAGACCCTGTAACAACAACAACAGCAACAGCAACAACAGCAACATGCACAGAGATACTGATGCAATGTAACTGCGTACAGAGACAGGACAACACATCACATGGTCCCTGGCGCCACTGACCCTGGCTATGCTACTCTGCCTCTCTCCCACTGCCTGGTTTTAGCCAATGGGTTACCTTTTTCAATGTTTGCTACTTACTGCTAAATATCCTTACATTACTTCACCTGTCAGCTCTCAAGTACATCTTCTGACTCCCTGTAATGAATACAATAAGGCACTCAGTGAACTTCCTCTTTCTTCTCCCTTTCTCTTGCAAATAACCTTTGGTAGTATCATTGCTACATCACCAGGGCAAAGCACGTCAGCATTCTCCTCTGATGTTCTAATCCTCATATTTGTTTTAGTCTTTGAGTTTAGTCTTCTAGTTGAAAACGTTCAGTGCTCACCTCCATATTCAATTGTTGGCTGAAGTTCGTCCTGACTAGTTTGCTCAGGCAGGGCTCAGGAGAACAATATTCCCTGAGTTACTGCATGTCCAAAATTGTCTTTATACTTAAAAGATGGGTAGGACCTATAGAAGTCATTGGTTCACACTCTCTTCCCTCGCTTATCTTGTAGATGTCATTTCACTGCCTTCTGAGCATTGACTGTTGCTGCAAAGGAAACTGGAGCTCCTGTGATAGCTTTCTATTCATAAGTGGCTTCATTTCTCTGCCTGGGTTCCCAGTGGATTCTCTTTTTATTTATTGTTCTTTTTCAGCATCTTTTTATTAGTTTTGAAATAAGTTCAAACCTAAGGAAAAATCTCAAGTGTGAACTATTATGTCTCCTTGACATAAGTTCTCCAGATGGTAATACTTGACTGCATTTTGTCTTTACAAAGAGACACACAGATAGATCTTTTTCGGCATAGCACACCAGTGCGTGCCTTCCAAAGGCAAGGACCTTTCTCTCCTAGGTAATGCCCACACAACCATCCTCATCAAAAAGTCAACACAACACAGATACAGCCAAATATAAGTGAAAGGTCCCATTGGAATTTCTCCATCCATCCCAGTAATGTCTCTTTTCTGTGTCTGGCCTAGAATCCTATGCACAAACACATGTCTAGCTGTCATGTCTCATTAGGCTCCTCCAATCTGGCACAGTTCCATAGGCTTTCTCTGCTTCTTAAGTACTTGAAAGTCTCAAGGAGGACAGGCTTTTCATTCTATAGGGCCTGTGTCCACTGGTTATGTCCTCCTGACCAAGCCATGCATTCTTAGCAGGAATACAGTAGACGTGATGCTCGGTTCTTCCAAGTGCATCACCTCTGGGGGCATCGTAAGACACCTGATCTTACTTCTAGTGATGTCAGCCTCATCATCCAGGCAAGTGGGTGTCTTCCACCTTTTGTCCCTGACCATTTATCAGGTCTCTACTGAATTTGATTAAAACTCTGTGGGAAGCTGTTCTAATACTGCACCAATGTTCTGTTCCTTATGACATCTCCACCCATAAGACTTAGTACCCATCGGCAGCTCTTGCCTACACCAGTGACCATTGTGATTGGCAAATGCTGAGTATTCGTGTCCATCATTCCTTCTGAATTTATCAATTGATGTTCTGTTATAAGCAAATCTCACCCCTTTTGGTTATTTAATCATTTCCTTACTTATGTACTTATCTGTACACTCATTCATTCACTTTTTCACTCATTTATAACAGTATAGACTCATAGATTCTTAGTTCCTTCAGGAGTAATATGATTCTCTTCTTGGTTCTCAGATTATCCACAATTTGACCAACAGAAACTCCTTGGTAATAACACTTGTATACTTTTCACACAACCCTATCTTGTCTCAAGCATGTCCTGACTTTGCAGCATAATAAGATTTTTCAAATTCAGCAACATTCCTTAAATCAGCCATTTCTTTCAGGCTCCCAAGTAAATTTAGAGTGTTCTGAAACCAAGATCTGAATATTCAGCCTGTACTCAGTGCTACTGGAGATGCACTGCCTCCAGAATATCTCAACAGAAAGAGCTAAGAAATATTCATACAAATAGGCTGGGGAGATAGCTTGGTGGTCTAAGTGCCTGCCTGGCAAGCACAAGGACCCAGGTTTGATCCCTGGGACTTCATGCTGTGCTGGCCCCAGGCACCAAGCCAGCCACCAAAACTGTGCATGGTGGTGCACACCTATAATCCCAGTGCTGGGGAGACTGAGACAAGAGGATCACTATGAGTCCAAGCTGCATACAGAGACCCTATACCAAAATAAAATAAAATAAAATTTTAAAAAATGAAACATTCACACATATATGAAAACATGCTGATACTTCTAAGGGTTCTTTCTAGCTATCTCTTACGATGTTTATAAATCTCTTTTCAAAAATTAATTTTTTAAAAAAACATGGTTCTTGTTCACTCAGTAGGCCCTTGAGGCTCAGTATCTTTATCAACAGAATAGGAGAAGGAATTGCTGTCCTTCTTGCTAGCACCAGAAGATCATGAAGACAGAGACCAGAAGCCCAAGTCTCTTAGCAGTTAGGACATCATGGTGCTGTCCTTGGTGCTGACAGGCTGCCTGGCAAACTATTTCTCCTTTAGCTCATTCTTCAAGACCAGAATCTTACCCTGTATCTCAGACTCTCTCTGCCTCCACAACAGCACATACTCAAAGATACAGCAGATTCTTCAAATTACCAGTTTGCTAGCTGCCCTGTCTCATTTCTCTTGCTGGCTGCAAAAGCAGCAGGAGGAACATGCCACTACTTGGCATCAGCTGCCTGGCTGTGAGTAAACACAGGCTCCCTCAGCCAAGCAATGTGATTCAGGAAATACCAAGCCCAGGCTCTTGCCTGTGACCCAGTGTGAACCCTGAAGTTTCAGGTTGCAGTCAGTCAATGTCAGATGTCCAAGGTTCCAGGACTCTTCTATCACTATATCAATCACAAATATCACCCTTACCAGTGGAAGTGGCAGATGGGTACATGAATTCTTCAAAAGCCAATGCACTTGCCAAGGATCAAGGACCATATGAATGAAACATGAACAGTGAGTTTTTCCAAGCTTGGAAGGCTGGACACATCCCCTACACAACATAAACAGGCTCTATAAGGCCTAGCCAGTTTCCCATCAGACCAAAAACATTTCTGTGACTCTCTTCTCTACGCAATTTCTTTAAGGAAGACCCAGAACTACAAGAGCAAAACAAGAAAGGCAACACTGGTAGGAGCACTGGGCATTCAACTTTTCTAAAAGAATGAAGATAAAAAACAATCTTTTGATAAAATAATCCTTTGAAGCCAAATGCCCTCCTTCAGAAGCCTGTGCAGCATGGAAATGGTGTCCTTGGGGGATGAGACTAAACAAGCGCTAATCATTTGCATGCTCTGTGATGGCTGTCATGGCTGGAGGGTCCAGCAGGCTCCCAGCATCCCTGGTGGCAGCTCCCTGCTCCCTACTGAGATTTGTATTTTACAGATGCAAATGCAACACAGTTTGCATCTGCACAGAACTAGGAGTACAGACCAAGAGGCCAGGTTCTAGAGAAGTTCTGCCATTAGCCAGCCAAAGAAATCTTCAAAAAGTAATTGCCCCTCCCTCCTCAGCTGCAGCATTTCCTATGGAGATGGCAAGTGGATCAAATAAAATCAGACTCCCAACTTTAACAAGAGAGGGTGCTGGCTCAGCCCTGTGCCTAGCTGTTAGCTCATTCCCAGATTGCACACCCACCATGCCGTAACAGAAGGCCTTGTGCTTGGTCAGTCAGCTGCTGCAACACCCAGGGCTCTGATGCAGCTGTTACTGTGTCCAAACGCAATCCTTACTTCAAAATCAACAACAATGGCAAATGGCAGAGAAAATAAAATATGGCAGACTCTTACTACAAACCCAAATTAGCAAATGAAAGAGTAGGGAAAGTGGTTGCCTTAGGGACATTTCTCTAAGTAGCTCACCTTTTGCCTCTCCCTGAGAGACAGATAACAAAAGAAAGCCACTCATTGAGTCAGAAAATACATCAACCCTTGTTCACAGATAAACTCAGGGGCTAACAGCACTGATACTTTTGGGGGAAATAACCAAGACCAGCAGTCTCCAGCTTAAAAGGAGCCTGGAAAAATGTGAAAAAAAAAAAAAATGCACATTTTCCATCCTTGAAAGTATGAACTGGTTTGTCTGGAGTTATTCTAATTAGGACACAGTGAAAATGAAATATACAGAAACACACACACACACACACACACACACACACACACATGGACACCACTCACCCAGGAACTGGCCCCTCCATCCTATGGCAGTGAGGACAGACTGTAATGGACATGATGTGTACAATCATTAAACATCTCTCCAGCTTATTTGCGTACAGTGTCTCAATAATGTGTTATGAGGTGTGTTTGTAATTGGCTACTGCTGATAGTGGTCCTTGAAAGAGAAATGGAGTGTGTCTAAATGCAGACAAAGCTACTTAGTGCGCCAGGACAAGATGAGATGTTCCTCACAAGATCCAAATGGTATACTCGGGGCTTCTTCTACCCACAGCTTGGGAGAGAGAAAAAGGAATAATCTATCTCAATTTTCTCAGCTCCAGAAACAATATTTATAAAATAGAAGGTGATTTCAGAGCTCATTTATTTTCCTGGTTCACAGTCCCCACTCTCTGCTGACATCATTTTCTAACCAATTTTATTCCCAACAATCACAGGAACAGCCTCAATTCTACTTGAAATCATTAAAAGCAAATCCATTTTTACTTTGTCTTTGAGTCCTATCTTTCAAAAACCAGTTTAATTCCTGCAATGCCTTTTTTCAGAAGCAATATTCCAGATTCCCAAATGGCCACACAAGTTCCTTCCTTCTCCCTTTCTTATTTCTAAGTCCCTGTAGTCTCTCTAAATGCAGAGAACCAATTTCTTCCAGCCCCTTTTCTAGGCACTCTCTTCTTAACTCACTGGTTAACTAAGACCTAGCTATAGACAAAGCAAGACTACAAGGGAAAGTCTCTTAAATGACAAGCATCTTGGAAATGACACAGTCCATGCATTTAAATTCATGAAAAGAAAGAACAATCTTCCTTACCTAGAAGGCAAACTCCAACCAGCAAAGCAAAGTGAAATATCAAGAATGTTGCTGCCCTGGATGAAAACTGTGGACAGATCCTGGCATAGTGGGCAGCTGAACTGCTTAGGGAAGGAGGGGGCAATGTTGCCAACCCCTTGCTATGTCCTTTCCCTGACCCCCAGTGGCACACCCATAGGAAAGAGAAATTTAGGTTCCTATGGCACGTGTGCTTGTGAGAGGAGCTGCGCCAGCACTGTGGCAGGTATCACAGCTTTTTCCTTATGTTCAGGAAACCATCTGCTCTAAAATTTGGAAGAATTAATATCAGGATAATTGATCTTTTTCTTTGAGGGGAGAATTAATTCTGTATACTTTTATCAATGGTCATACAGACATTAGATTCATGCAAAATAAAAAAAAGAATTCTGAAAGGTCATATTTACAAAGATATGACTTAGGCTGACTTAGCCGCATGAAGACAAGAGATGGAGATGTGAGGGTGATCTGGCTGTGACATCTGTCACCCCATGGGTCACCAGGCTTGATTTGGCTGATACGGCTGGCTAGGCAGGTGTCCCTTTCCTACTCAAGGCTCCATGTGTGTGCCCCTACTGAGGCTGCGTACTCGAAAAGGATGACCATCCCCGATAGAGGAGGACCATTCCTTGATCAAGGGTATATGAGTAGCTGCACGCCCCTGCTAAAATCTCTAAACAAGACAAAAGATGGGAGCTTGGGCTATAACCCCAATGGCCTGAGGGTCAAGTGCTTTTTGGTCTTCTCCCACTCCAGTGCTCATTTGCAACACAGAGTTGGACAAACTCTCCCTGCCTGTATGAGCTCCAGTAGAGTCAAAAGGTTTAGAACTCTGGAGTCTCCAACACAGAAGGCGGATCAGGCAGAAGACACAAAGCTGCTACCTACTTCCACTCCAAAACCACAGACAACCCCTCAGGATATGGACGGGGAATGCCACTACTTGGAGCTACCCAAACAAACAGAGCCCAAGCCAGTCAAGATCAATGATGAAAACCCATGGATTCTGAAAGAGTAATCCTGAAGGACACCAGGATAGGAACACCCAAGAATGCCTAGCCTCTGTGGACACACAAGTCTCCAGGACAGAGGGCATAGTTCATACTCCATCCCCTTAATGCAGGGGCACAGCACTGGAAACAAAGTAGAAATTCATGAAACACCTGTGAAATTTAAAATTTAATCATTAACAACAGCAAGAAGCCAGAAGGCAAGGCCAGGAGAAATAACTGCTTGTTCTCTTTACCTGGGTAACCCTTTCTTATAAGCCCCCATGTGACTTTTACCCACGGCTTTAAACTGTAACCTATCAAATCAAAAGTACACTATAACAAACAACCTCCAACTACATAGAAGTTAAGTCCTGAAGCAATCCCTACAGGCCTCCTGACTTCATCATTGTGACAGTCTACACTGCACTGTAAGAGCTTTTTGCTTTCTGAAACATGACCCGAGATGATGCAAATAAACAGAAACTTTCTAAAATGTTGTTTACAGCTAAAGGTTCTTATCTGCTATTGGTCATTTTTTCCTATGCATGATTAAATTTAAATTTGCTCTTTCCCTATATTTACTCTATCTATTTTGCATCTTTCTCATACTTTATTCACCATCTTTCATAGGCCAGCAAGTGCACTATCACCAAAAGGATAGTCCCATAGAAGGTCACGGCCTCTAGTGTGGACCAAGGTGCCTTCTACCACAACAGCTCTGTGCATTTGTTTGTTTGTTTTTCTTTGTATCATTCCTTGTTCCATGGAGGACCCTTTACTGTCTGGGTTCTGAGTTTCCTACCATCTCAGTCACCAATATCACAAAAGACTGCTCTGGAATAGGGGTGTCCAGGATCACACTCCCACCTTCTTGCTCTTATCCAGGAAGCAGCATCCTCTGAAATCTGCCCCCCTCCACAAGGCAATACACCCAACCCCAGGCCACAGGAGAGCAAACAAACAGACTGCTGCTTTCTTAATCTAAGCACTGTATGAGCAAAACCTGGACAAATGCTATGCTTTGTAACAACACGGCCGCATCTGTGTTGAGCCTCACGATCAGCTCCTAAGTTCCATAAGCAATGACTGACACGTGCCCTTGAATAAATGCCTGCTTCTCATTGTAAACTGTGAAAAATGTTGTTACCACAGAGTGCTGGGCGAAGATCCCAGGAGCCAGAGGGGACATCAGCAAGCACAATGCTAGTTTGGAGCAGATGCTTCAGTTTTGGAAAATCTGCAGATCTCTAGAATTCCTCCTGAGCTAATCATTGATACAGGTCATGGTCTTTGAAGCAAAAGGTCAACATTTGTAACTTAGTTTGTGCTCTAGTTCTTCTCACTTGAAAGGACATCTGATAACATCTTGAAAACCAATTTCCCAGTAAGCCAGAGTCCACCTGTCACCCCGTGACCAGCTGGCCCTGCCTTTTCTAGGCAGCCAGATCTAATATCATCTTCAGTGTCCTACAACACTATTCATTCTGCTTCTGATTTCACTCTGAATTTTCTCCTTCTTATAATTCTAAAAGCTTTCCCCCCTTGATCTTCAGGCTTCACCAAATCCTCCTTTCTCTGGCTATAGCGGCTCATTACTACAAGCTTCTAGAACTCTTATTTTATGATGCATTAAACCTAGAACTCGGGGCTGGGGAGATGGCTCAGTAAAATAAATGCTTCCCTGACAAGCGCAAAGGCCTGAGTTCAATCCCCAGTTCTGCAAAAAAAAAAAAATTAAAAAAATTAAAAAAAATAAAAATATAAACCTAGAACTCTCCAAAAGATCACATTAAAGCTATTATCCTGGCCTAGATACATCAGGCCTGTGTAGTGGTATTAGAATATATAGCTACCAAAAAAAAAAAAAAAATGTAAAAACACTTCCTAATGAAAACTCTTTTAAAACTAAAGCCTAAAATCCCTTTTGCAATACAGTAAGATCCAAAATAAATGCAAAGGTTCCACTTTCTCATTCTCCTAATAGCCCATAATTGCTTTACAAAGAAACTTTTATCTTAAGAGTATTGTTTGTAAGTTTCTGAAAATTCTCTGTCAAATTTTTGAAATCAGTGAAGCAATTCCATACAATGATAGTTGTCTCTCTCAACTTCAAATCAAATGCAAATTGCTCCACTGAGTTTGCCAGCTGATTGGGTCAGCACAGAGTTGAGGTATGGAGCATATGAGAGATCTGAGTTCAACAGGGCTAGATGGAGAACTTCATTACAGGATGAAGACAGGGGCCTGAAGAATAGTAGCAAATATTAGACACAGGAGTAAGACTAGATGCCCCCAAATCCTGGGGACAGCTTGGCCTAGAATAGATGGATCCCTGACATGAATATTCTTGAGGATATCTTTTCTCTGTGGCCTAGAGAAAGGACAAGGAAGATAACCAAACATCCTAAGTCTTTAACAGCCCAACACTAGTACAGTTCAAGGGGTTCTTTCTGGTATAGCGGGATCTGACTCCTGGGCAATGATGTCACTCCCCCAAGGGACAGAAGCTGAAAACACTAGAGATAAACAAGCAAAACTCTTAGAAATGGAAGACATTGATGCAAGAGAATAGCTAGAAGAGAGATGATAACTCAACCAAAAAATAATAACAGGGGTTAGTGATATTCAACCGCAGCACAAAAAAAGCTTTGAGACTTTGAGACTAAACATGATTTTCAATCTAGAAAACTCAGCAGATGAGTTGAGGAAAAGTGTGTTGTTGTAGAGAACTAAGTTAGTGGCTCAGAGATCAAGCAGAAAAAAATATCATAGTGATGAGGAAAATACAAAAAAAAAGTATCAGGGGCAAAGGATATATGGATAACAGATAATAGAGATCTCATTTGTGAATCAGAGTAATCCCAGAAAGAAAAAAAAAAAAAAAAAAAAGAAAGAAGAGTAGATGAAAATTTAATGACGTAAGCAGGAAATTTCCCTGGCTTGAAGACCTGAGTCAGCAAATGAAACCAAGCTCTGTGTAGGAATCATGGGGAAAGGACACACGCTGAGATCTGCACTCAAGCTCCAAGGACAAGAAGCTCTCCCAGACTTCCAACATACAGAACAGGTCACCTACAGGAAAAGTAAAGCATCCTGCCATCTGCAGACTGCCAGACATCACCCATGCCACACGTCACCCACCTTGCCAACTTACAGAATATTTGTGAACGTGCAAAGAGGTCACAGGAAATATAAACCACATGTGCTATCTCCTGAGAAAACTACAGTAATCGCAACAATGAATGAGCTCAAGCAGAAATCTCAAGATGGGTGAAATGGTAAAAACAGTGGTGTGGTTGAACCTTGCAATTTGCCCAGCCAGATGGACCTAAATAGGAAAAATCAAAGTGACTAGAAATAGGAAACACAAATGACTAATGGGGCCATCTGAAAAACAGGAGGCATTCGGCAAAGAAAAAAGAGGTTTAGTTCTAGAATTTTTAAATTATCTCAGCAAAACTTAGGAATCAGGTATCCTAGAAGGTGGGAATGACTAGAAGATTTCTAAAGGCCTATTTACTTTCAGTGTTAGAAAGCATAACAAAGTAAAAACACTCCTGAATATTTTAATTTTTTTATAATGGTAGTAAATGAGTGAGTAAAATGTAGGGGGAGGCAATTGTTAATAACTTATTTGCATATGCATTTGAATGCAACTACCAAAAAGAAAGAAAACAGTGAACACAGGTAACGTAGTATAATATCTAAACTTCAAAGGAGAAGAAGTTGAAAAATTGACCAAACTAGTGACAGTATTATAATGGAGAAAGATAAGGATAAAGAAAAGTAAGTAGTAACTACTATATCAATTATCTCGTAATTATGATAACTAAATGTTCCTACTAAAATTCAAACATAAGGACTGCGGTGTGCCTCAGTGTACAGAATTTGTCTACTATGCAGAAGTCATGGACTGGATCCCTGGTACCACAAAAATATACAAATAAGATAAAAAAAAAAAAAATCCAACAGACTGGATTGAACGGCAAACTAGGTATTTGGTCAACAGAGACATATGCATGATTTACAAGAAGCATATATTATATAATAAAGATTAACAACAGATAAATGCAAACGAAAACAAAGCAGGACAGACACTATTAATATATGATAAAGTAGAAAGCTAAGGAACAATTTAAATTACTTATTTCTAAGAAATAAACAAATGAGACTAAAATATATAAAGGTTAGCCTTCTTTTTTTTTTTTTTTTTTTTGGCAGAACTGAGGATTAAACTCAGACCCTTGCACTTGCCAGGGAAGCGCTTATTCTACTGAGCCATCTCCTCAGCTCCAATAAAGGTTAGCCTTCCGAATGGCAAGTGATTTTGATACCATTAAATTTAGGTTATGATTTGTGTGTGTGTGTGTGCATGGTACAGGGGATCAAACTCAGGTCTTTGTGCTTAACAGGTAGGCATTCATGCCACTGGGATACATCCCCAGCCCCATATAAAGTATTATTTCAGAACTAAACAAACATAGTAGATCAAAGAATAACATAAACAAAGACAGACAATAATAAATTGAACTCAGAAAATTTATTTATTGTGTATATAGAAAAATTTTATTTTTTGTCCTTTCTTTTTTCTTTTTT
>NW_004524595.1:717177-719596 GCF_000260255.1 Octodon degus | reverse complement strand
CCCTATAGAGAAATTTTACAACTATCAAATAAAGAATACTTAAGAGCTCTTTTTATGTTCTAATAGTACTTCAAAAATTAACACACCCTTGGATAGTTCTTTGGACAAACATAATATCAAAATTCAAAGAACTAGCAAAAACTAAACAGGAAAATGATTACCAGAGTCACAGATTACCAGAGTACATGTTACATGCAAAAGAAATGCTCTTATATGCCCTAACTTTTAAGAAATTTATTCAAAAGCAAAGTCCTATAGAAAGAATTGCTAGAAAATAAATTAATGAAATGAAAAAAATGATAGAAAGATAAAAAAGAAAGAGATGGGGGAGGGAGGAGGATGGGAAGAAGGGCAAGGAGGGAAGGAAGAGATAGGCAGAAGCAAAGAAACTAGATATAGAAAATACAAGTGACTAATGGAAATACTTGAAAAATAAGCATTCGGCAAAGAAAGAAAATAATGTAGGAAGGTATAGAACTCCAAAAACTGCTTCTTTGAAAATACCTATAAATTGGATGAACTCCTTACAAGTTGGCTTAGGAAAGGGTAAAATACTTATGATTAGAAATGTCAATGGTGATGTGACTATAGATACAAAATAGAGATTTATGAAAGGATACTCTGTGCCACAGGGGAAAACTTTGAAAACCTGAAGAACATGGTTAACTTACTAGCAAAATAAGTACTGCTCAAATTAACAAAAAGTGGAAAACATGAAGAGACTAACATTTTTAACAGAGTAGTCTAGGCTGTACTAATAAATAGTCCCAACATTTTAGGATCATCAAAAGTTTTTGCTCACAAAACATTCTCAGGTAGCTTTCTAGTCAACAGGGAAGCTTTCTTCCATTAGTAATTTAGAAATCAATGCTCCACTTGTCATGTGGCCCTTTCTTCCCTAGAGTTTCGTGATCAGCATTGATGTGGCAGAAGGAGAACAATAGAACAGAATACACATGAGAGGTTTTATAGTCTGCCCTGAAAGTAGAACTCATAATATCAACCCCATTCCACGGTTAGCTATAGGGTGTACCTACTTCAAGGGAGAATGGGAAATGTGATCTTTCTTTGCAACCAAAGGAGACACTAGAATTTGGTGAGCAATTTGAAGTATTTATCACACTATGGCAGATGTCAGAAAGCCGATGGAAGGGTTACCACTGGAGAAATTGGTTGGATCAGATAGCTTAGCAGCTGAGTGAAGTTTTAAGTGGCCATAACATGTGTCAAAATTATTTAAACTATATCAACATGAAATTAAAACAAAAGAATCCTCATTCATTTTATACAAGCAATTATACTCTTAAATCTAAATTCAGAATACAAAAAGTCAGACAATCTAGCATGATAATTTATGTTACAATTCCAAATAATGTAGGAAACAAATAAAATTTATACCAAAGGGGATGGTGTTCTGGAAACACTGCCAATGGAAGTGTCAATTATTATAGTGCTTTATAAAACAGTTGTAAAATATCCGTCAAGATAAAATTATGCAACTCTTTTTTACTCAGAATTCCTCAAAAGAATCCCATAAAAATAAAAGCCCCAACAAATCAAATTCAGAAACATAAATAAAAATAAGTTGAACAGGGTTTATCCCAGGAATGCAAGGATGGTTCAATGCAGAGAAATCAAAATAAATGCATCAATAAGAAAAAAATTATATGGTTCAACCAAAAGATGATAAAAGTACAAAATACATTCTTAAAAACTTAAGAGGAAACTATGAAATGTGATTAAAAATTTAATAAAAGTAAATAGCAAACAATGAACACTGAAGCCATTTATATCAAAATAAAATGAGTCCTGTACTGCCATGATATCTTATATTCATTGTTCTCATGAATGAGGCAAAACAAGATATGAAAAAAGTCAAGACAAATGTTCAAAAAGAAAATATAAACTTAACTCATTTTATAGTGGTTTTATCTTTTGTGTATGGTATTGTCAATGAAGACAAGGGGTTAGGGGGCAAGATAATTCAGTGATCTAAAGTACCTGCTTAGGAAAACTTAGGCAAGTGTACAGGAACCAGGGTTCAATCCCTGGCACCACATGCCATCCAAGCCCCACCCCCAGGGTGGGCTGAGCCAGCCACCAAAAACACAAGTCAAGGGGCTTATGCATACTAGGCAAGTGCTTCACAATTAAGCTACACTGTCAGCCTAATTATGTTATTTTATATTTTGGAAATACAATAGGCTGAAAAAAAAATAACCACTGGATTTAATAAAATCCTGCTAAAAAGCATGATATGGTCATAATAACTACTAATTTTACTAGGAGAATAGAATAAAATTCCCAGAACTAGAACACATTTTTTGAGGAATAAACTTATAATAAAGAGAATATTTCGGAGTAGGAATTTCTGCCGACTTCCGGGAACCCCCAGACCCAGTCCTAGCCCAGGTCCGGT
>NW_004524595.1:677662-711044 GCF_000260255.1 Octodon degus | reverse complement strand
CTTTGAAAAAAAATTAAAAAATAAAAAAAATTAAAAAAGAGAATATTTCAATTAGTAAAGAAAATAGCAGTTTATATAATTAATGATGTAGCCACAAGTAACTATCCATTTGTAAGAAAACAAGCATTGAATTTCAATCTTCTATGTCACATAAAATTTTTGACAGACCAAAGGTTCAATATTTTTTTCAAAAATTATAGAAAAAAGGAAACTGCTAATATTATATACATAATGGAAGAATTAGAAATAGTTTTTCAAGCAAGATAAAACATTATTTTTAGAAAGACATATTTGGTCATATAGAAATAAGTCAAAAATTTTCATGGTGATATATATCATAAAGTCAAAAGTATAACAAATAAAAACATTTATCATAGTTAATGGCCAGGAAAGAGCTTTCTATAACAAAAAGCTACAAAGAGTTTCCATTATTGCCAACAAAGATGAACATGTGAACAGGCAGACACTTCAGAGAAGAGCAGATCCTTAAGGACATAAATACGTGAGAACACACTCAACCACTCAGGTGTCAGAGGAATATAAAATTGCAAATGGACTCTATATTCTTTAAATTGGCAAAATAAAAAGGGCAAATTTATATCAAAGGGGATGGTGTACTGAAACACTGCCAATGGAAATGTTGACTACAATACCGCTTTATAAAACAGCTTTAAAATATGCATCAGGATAAAATTATACAACTCTTTTAACTCAGAATTCCTCAAAAGAATACCATAGAAATAAAAGTCCCATGTGTAAGAACACATGCACATAGGCATTGCTTTGCAGCCCTACAGTGACCAGGGTAGATGTAGTTGAATAAAATAAGCCGCACTTGTATTATAGAATAATATGTAGTCATTAAAAATTATGAGGCCAGCCTGATAACTCAGTGGACTAAAGTGCTTGCTTAGGCAGAGCACAAATGCCAGAGTTCAATCCCTGGAGTGCCATGTAGGCCTCGCCCCCAGGGTGCACTGAGACAGCCATTGAGACTGGGCATGGTGGCACGCACCTGTAATCCCAGTGCTTGGGAAACTGAAAGCAGGAGAATTACTATGAGTCCAATCTATGTAGTGACACCCTGTAGACCCTGTACTAAATACATTTTAAAAAATAAATAAAAAATAAAAAATGATGAGCTAGGGCTGGGGAGACAGCTTAGTGGTCCGAGCACCTGCCTAGCAAGTACAAGGATCTGGCTTTGATCCCCAAAACTGCATGCTGTGCTGGCCCTAGAACCAGGCGTGGTGGCACACACTTGTAACCCCAGCCCTGGGGAGGCTGAGACAGAAGGATCACTATGAGTCTGAGTTGTGGTAGTGAGACCCTCTCAAATAAATAAATAAAAATTTAAAAATAAATAAATTGATGAGCTAGTGGACCAGAGAATTTCCCAGATATAGAGATAAATGAAGACAAAGATGCAAAGCATACCTACTACAGCCCATGCTTAGCCTCTTTAATGACCACATCCATACATGATGGTACATATTTACATGTTGTACATGACTACACAGTGCTTAGAGAAAGACATGGAAATTTGCTGCTTCCTCAAAAGGGAGTGATGGAGGTTGACTCATCAGAGGAATGGGGGAGAGGGCAAATAAGGAAGCTGCAGTGAGAAATGTAACATAGACCAAAGCCTATTTTGAAATACTCACTAAGACTTTTTTCACTATACATCTTGTTTTAAGAGAAAAGCAGAATTAGCCAAATACCCGGGTAGCAGAAATGGAAAAAGAAACTCACAATCTGACCTGTGCAGGTGATTACTTTGAAGTCAACACAAAATTAAACTTTCAGGGTTTTTTAAAAATATAGATATTTAATGTTGTACAGCTGCTAAACTATGTAATTTTTTTTTTTATTTTAGAGAAGAGTCTGTAGGGTGTTCAGGGTCGGACTCATAGTGATCCGCCTGTTCACAGCCTCCCAAGAGCTGGGATTACGGGTGCATGCCACCACGCCCGTCTCAATTGCCGCCAGTCTCAGTTACCGTCTTAGCTCGCCCTGGGGCAGGGCCAGCACAGCAGGCCCAGGGATCAAAACACTGGCCTGTGAACCTGCTTGCAGGTGCTTTAATCCACTGAGCTATTTGGCTGGCCCTAAACTATGCAACTTTGTGGAAGGAACAATAAGCAGCTAGCTAATAGTCCTTAATTTTCTGGGGTTCTTTTGGCTTAAAAAGAAAAAGAAAAAAATGTAAAATTCCAACAGAACTTAATGATTATTGTTTGCTATCCATACTTATTACTTTAGTTTTTCATCATTCAATAAAGTTACTATTTTTAAAAAAATGGGATCCTACTCTGGATACGATTTGGAATTCTCATTTTTCTTTTAATGTTGTACATTGTGTGTGTATTTCCACATCTGTAATACTATTACAGGCCCAGCTTCCCAAGAAAGCAACTTGCAGAGGGACACAGCAGATCAGCCACACACTTCAGATAACACCAAAGGATCCATCAGCCTTTGGGCCATGCGGTGTGTACATAAAAGAGGAATTCTTCCCAGCACTGATAGCACCGGCCAGGATGTCTTCACATCTTAATTCCTCCAGCTAATGCATCTGGACTCGGGCCTTCTGAACTCTAGATGGCACCCCCCACCCGTTCCAGGACAGAGCATTCTAAGTGTTTTCTGGCCATGGCCCTAGAAAGGCATCCTCTGTAGAGGTGATTTCCCCACGGGGCATTTCTCTAGCAGCAACATGAATTAAAGATGATAATAGGTAGGCCAAAAGAGCCAAACTCAACCTTGCTGAGAAATATGGAACATTCTCAGCAGCTCTCATTTAGGCCGGAAGGGTAAGAGCAAGAGAATGCCAAGTTCAAATTTCACTGAATTGCCCCTTTTAGAGCAACTGGCATGCTCTGAGCAGTTAAAACCCTTCAACCCAAAACATTTTACTGAATAAAGTCCCCAGTGAGTAGAGCCTAATGTTTCCAACCAGGAGAATCTGTTTACTTTCAGGCACATTCTCAGTTTAGAACAAAAATAAACAAATGGCTTTATTTTCAGATTCTTCCAATCTGGCCCATTCTTGGTTTCCATGGATCTCTGGTTATGACTACTGAATGCCCTACCTTGGGAAGGTCCCCCTCACCCTGGCCTGTGCCATTCAGTCTCCCTTTCTCTGACACCTACAGAACTGACCTCCCGACTTGCAGGAGGAAATCCTGCAGGAGGAAGTTCTGTCCTAGATTGTGTCGGTCAGGTCCCCACAGCTGCCGCAGAAAACGGCATAGGTGTCGTAACATGCCAGGGACACCCATGTGTATGTGCCTCCACGTTCCACCTGCACGTGGCCAGCCGGTCCTGCCGGTTCATCTCACCCTCCACAGATAACCAGGTTCTGTGGCTCCCTGGAAGGTGTACTCCCAAGTCTAGAGCAGGAAACCGTCCACCTCCTATCTTTGCCCACAGCGTGTATTTACAGAAAGAATAATTAGCCCAGAGGGTAAAGAAAAAAAATGCAATGTCTTTGGAATGAGAGAGATGGGGAATTTCTCAGTGTGAAAAGAGTAGAAGCAGCCAGCCTCAGAGTGGTGGAATGGGGTGGGATGGGGTGAGGTCATTAAGCAGGGCCCAAGAAAAATGGGTGTAGGTAGCAAGACAGAGACCAGCCCTGGCCCCAGGGCATCCTGTTGTCACCAAGAACCCAGAAACAAGAGGAACAGCATGATGAGGGTGTGGTCACTGATGTTATGGAGGTGACTCGTGATACCTGGAAGATTAAAGGCCTTTTCCACATTACCTGGCATAGAGGGAGCCTCTTCCATCCTCAAGAACCTGTAAGTAGACAAGGAATTCCTACTCTCCAGGGAGAAGGCGAGTCTCAGGAATCAAATGAACTCAGAGTAAGAGGGACAATGTGGCACCAGCAACTGGCTTCACGTTATGTGCAAGAGCTTTGCCTCATGCGCAGATTCTCAGATTTTCACTGCACACAGAGTACCTTGTTGCAGTGCACAGTTTGAATCAGTAAGCCTGGAATAGCCTGAGATTCTTCCACATTTCCAACCACCATACAGGTGACACTACCAGCCGAGGTCCCATGAGTCACACTTTGAGAAGCAAAGACGTAGGCCACAGTTTAGCTAACAGTTCTCACCAAGGGCCACAGATTCCATAGTCCCAAGCACAACGGCTCAACTTTGCCACTGTTGTACAAAAACAGTCACAGACACTTTTTAAAGGAAAGAGTGTGGCTGTATGCCACCAAAATTTTAGTGGTGGACAGTAAAATTTGAAGTTCCTGTAATTTTCATCATGAAACATTTTTCTATAGAGTTGTTTCCAACCATTTAAGAAGATAACAAGCATCCTTGGTTCACAGACTGTACAAAAAGTGAACAGGAAGTAGAGCTGGATTTGGTCCATGGGTTGCCCCTGGCGTGGGTGCCCAAAACAGCACAGAACCTGTGCTAGGCACCGTGACTGGTTCCACAGAAGTGGGTTGCTCAGCCTCCTTCCTTTCCTGAAGCTTCTTTTCCTGTCTCCTTCTCTTTTGCTGCAATACTAGGCTTCCAGAACAGCACACGCTTTGGGAACAAGTAGATCCTGGCAAATACTTTTTCAAAAATCACTACAATGACTTTAAAAGACCTCCCTAAATCCTTCTTCTTCTAATAAGAGCCCCTGTGGAATAACAGGTTCTTATTTTAGTGAAACAGCTTTAAGGATAAGATTAAACTTCCACCACAGTTTTCTGAGCTAACAGAAGAGGGACGTGATCAGGGGAAGGAAGCTAGTCTTGCAGAACGGCTCCAAGTAAACTCAAAAGCACGCGTCTCCAGCTTTTATCCCCGAGAAGCTCTGGGAAGATCATCTCCAGCCCCTCAGACTCACACTGCGCTGTGACTCAAAGGAGAGGAAAGATTCCTATCCACCTTGCAGTCCCTTCCACCACTAAGTAGTCATCTCAGGACACAGCTGTGTCTTTTCAGTAATAGATCAGTGTATCCCAGAGTCCAATGGGGACAGAGGTCTAGAGACAGAAATGGCCAGGGACTAGCAAAACACCACTGCTTCACACTCTGCGAGTCCCTCCGAATTCACCAGGGGCAAGGCAGGTAGAATTGCCGCACATGCACCTCTGTGAGCATACACACACACACACACACACACACACACACACACACACACACCCTGCACAGGGCTCCAGAGTTTGCTGGATGAATAGATCTACTACCACTCTACTACCCCACAGTAGACAGGATCTCAGAGGGGGAAACTTTCAAGGAGTTTAACCTTCTTTCTCTCTTGCCACATATCCCAGGGGCACCTCAGCCTGGTCTTACCTCTAATACTTTTAAGTGCTATTAACATGGGCAAGTGACTGGATCTTTAGGAACCTCAAGTTCCTCACTGAAAATGAGTTCCTCATTGAAAAGCAATACATCTTCTGTTATGGCTTGTGTCTAGGTGTCCCCCCAAAGCCTCATGTAGTCATGTGGTGGCTTCTAGGTTAGTGATTCATTCATGATCCAGTGCTGGGATTATAGATGTGAGTACTGCTGGGATTATGGGTGTGAGTACTGCTGGGATTATGGGTGTGAGTACTGCTGGAATTATGGGTGTGAGTGCTGCTGGGATTATGGGTGTAAGTGCTACACTTGCCCTGGGGCAGATCACCTAAAGGCCTGATAAGGGAAGGAAAGAGGCTTGCTCTCTACCTCTGACTCTGCTCCTCTTTGTTCTTCCTGTTTTGCTATTTTTTGCCACGACAACCTGCTGCCCTGGAGCCAGCTGAATACAGGTCTGGAACCTCCACAAACTATATGAGCTAAATAAACCTTTCCTTCCTTAATTTTGGATGTTAGGTATTTTGTCCCAGCAATGAGAGAAAAGTAATCAAGACAGCATCCAAAGACATTATTCAAGAGAAAAAGTTAACCGCTGGCCCGTGCCCTCCCTGCATTCCACCTGCTCAGCCCCTGCCCCAGCCCCTGACCTCAGTAGATAACTGGTCCCTGCCCCAGCCCCTGACCTCAGTAGATAACTGGTCCCTGCCCCAGCCCCTGACCTCAGTAGATAACTGGTCCTGTAGCTGCCTGGCTCCCGGTCTCCTTGGGAAATGTATTCTGGAGCCTAGTTCTGCTTAATGAGAAAAATACCAGTCTTAAGCAACCAGTACAATTCTCCTGCCCTGCATAGAACATGGGGTGACTGTGAAAAATGAATGGCTCACAGAAATAAAATGCTGAGACTTCTCCTAAGAGAAACCTCTCCTTTCTGCATCCACTCCCAGCACGTAAAGGAGGCTGTTGACAGATTTCGCCTCTCATACTTCATGCAGGGCCCAGCAAGTCACTCATAGCACTTAGGGACGGCATAGCCAGAGTTCCCCTTGGCCTTGTAGATTCTCTCTCCAGGGGTCCTGGAGAGCTTTCAGGGGTCCCCCAGATCTCCCTACCCATAGAACTCAGAACCAGCTGAGGTGGGAAGCAGCTGGCACCTTACACTACTGGGGATAGATGAACAGTCAGTTGTAGGGAGATACTCTATTTGTGGGGGGGATACAGGAATTCAGCCATCTGAAGAGCTGAAATAGCCATCCCTTGTCCTTGACTCCAGAATATCAACAGCCTAAACTCCCAAAACTCCAGTGTCACAAAAAAAAAAAAAAGAAAGAAAGAAAGAAAGAAAGAAAGAAAGAAAGAAAGAACAAACAAGGTCACTGCTTTGGTAATAAATCTGCTCCTGATTTCACAAAGAAAACCCTTTGATCTGTCACCCCTCACAACAACTGTATGCTTAAGGGAAGACCGGAATCCAGCCACCAAGTCACCTGTACTCCCTCCTGAGAAAACCTAACACATTCCATAAAGACCCCAACACGGGACACTCAGTTCCTGGCAGCCGTCTGAGCCCCCTGCAGAGATGAGAACAAAACAAGAAAACCATTCAGTGGCAGCTCAGTAAACAAAGACGTTGGGTATGACTGTAAAATAGGAAATGAGAAATTTCAACACGGAAAGCGAAGAAAGAGAATAGCACGCCACAAAAAAGGGATAAATTTTAAAAGTAGAAAATATAAATGCAGTTTATTTATAGTTAATGGCAGGTATTTGTTTTGAGTGCTAATAATCTAATTAGCAGTCAAACCAAGGCAGCCTCTATTATCAGCTGATCTATAATTACTGCTCCATGCTGAGTATTTTCCCGGCACATGATAGCTTTCAACTCCTCAGCACAAACAACCAAATAATTGGTGTTATTATGCTAGATACAGGACAATTCTTCTCCAAGGGCTGATGCTGGAGAGTTTTTTAGACAACTACTCTGGCCTTTGTATTTTGAGCCTGCGTGGACTAATCCTTCACTGTCTCCTCTGTCATCTGTCTTGAGGCATTTGGGAAGCTCCTCAGCACACTCTAGAAAGTGGAACTGTGGAAACTTCCCATCTGATGGTTTTCCAGCCTGAGACCTGGAACATTCTCAGTCCCCTGTAACAGAGCATTGTTCATAAGGGGATGTCAGATAGTGGTGAAAGCATAACATATTTCTCTCTGAAACACTATAAAGTTCTCTCTTAATATTACTTTAAAACAACTCACCTTGGAAGAGATAGCTTGGGATGCAAAACTATTTTATTCAACAGTTTCTGATCTACACAAATGCATAGAATTCTGGAAAGCAAAATAAAAATGCAACTTTCTCAAGCTGGTTTCAAAAGAAAAAAAAAATTCAACTCCTCATTTTTGAAGAGACCAGACCTACTCTGGCTATATGGGGAGAGAAGCCAGCCTGGGGGGAGTATGGTGAAGTGGAAAGAGAACAGGGTGAAAAGACCTGAGGAGCTTTGGAGCCAGACAGATCGGGTTTAGCATCTAGATCTTCTGCTTCCTTGTGCACTATCTGGCTTTGAATAAGTCACTGAACACCCTTGGTGCTTATCTGCTAGAAAACAAAGGTAATGATGCTTGCTGTATGGGGTGGTTATAAAGCACAGATGACTAACACAGGAAATACCCCGCACTTACCAGGGGTTCAGGGTTTGTTCACCACCTTTTTATTTTTAACAGAGGCAAAAAAAAAAAAGAAAAAAAGAGAGAGGGAGAAAGAGAGAACCTGGTTTTCCGTGAGCCAGTAGCTTGTGCCGTGTAACTTCATCCTCTGCAATGCAGCCTCCACATTTTGCCCACAAGCATAGGTGGATTTCAGACCAGTCGCGCTGTGCTACAGCATGGTTCCCACCGTCCCAAGCGCTGCCCCACTGCACTGCCCTCCAGGATCCTCATCTTCCTCTGGTCCAGCAATAGCCAGGCTAATGCTTGGCACATACAACTGCACCGCACTGGTTGTTAAATATCTTCCTTTGTGTGAAAAAGGAACACCATTTGAGAAACTGCAAAGTCAAACCAAGACCTTTCTCCAAAGACTCTCTTCTTCAGGCAACAGAAATCGGTGGCTATAAAAAGAATGGAAACTGCTGCTACACTCTGCCCTTAAACGAGGTGCTAAAATCTGAAGGCACACTCCAGCTACACACTCATTTCAGACTTCCCATGTTGAATTTTCTAGTGGAGTATACAAAGAGAAAAGGAACACGTAGTCAGTGCATTCTTACAAGGTGAACCCATGTACGTCACTACCGCCAAAATCAAGAACCTGAGCAGTACTAGGTCCTTAAAAAGCCGCCCCACCCCTTCCAGCCCCTCTGCCCAACAAGAGAACATAAAGCTGACTGCCCAAACCAGAGGTTACTTTTGCCTACACACTAATAATGGCTTTTACACTTACAAACATTTGCAAATAATACCAACAGAAGAATTACATCTCAGAAGATGTGAGAAGTATATGAAATTCAAATTTCAGTGGCAATAAATAGTTCTATTAGCCAGTCCCCCTGTACCTGTTTTGTATTTCAAGCAGGACGTATTAGGTTCTTTCACTCATTTTACACACTGTCTCTTGCATTGTCTTTGCAGAGTTGAATAGTTAAAACAGAAACCATATTATCTAAAAAAGAAAGAAAAATGTTTGATCTGGCCATTAATAAAAAGGTATATTGACTCCCATTTGAATGGGTAGAAGCCTGCAGTGGAATGCATATGCATTGCTGTTGGTTTTATGTTTAGGAATAAAATCACAGTTATAAATATATACCTTAGTTGTAGTAGATACTGCCAAAAAAGTTTTCAAAGTATACACTTGGTTTTAAGAGAAAAGCTAAAGCACAGAGGAGGACCCATAATCTCAGTTTGAAGGGAGACTGCAAGAATGACAGAGTTAATCCAATGCAAAATTGAGGAAATGATGAAAAAGTCATCAGGGCCTTTGAGCTGAGGGGGAAAGTGCCAGCCTCAGCTTACTTTATATTTCTTTTCCTTCTTACTCCATATATGGTTCTTGAAAAAGAACAACACCCTTTAATGTAGCCACGCTTGGGAGAAATGCACAGGAGTGGAAAAGTTAGGATCTTGTCACTTAGGCTATAAGAGAAGCTCCACCACAAGCCCTTCCACAGCTTACCCAAGCTGCAGGCCAATGACCCAGGGAGACCCGAGTACCCTTTCCTCAGTTTAAGCAGACACGTTGTGTCCACCCTCCAAACCAGCCTCATGACAGGTAGGACCAGCAGTCTATGCACCAGGCAGAACTGAGCAGTTATCAGCAGGCCCTCGATGTCAACCAGCAAAAAAGGCATGCACAAGCTAGGAGGGCCCCTCCGCAGAGGAGAAGACAAGGCTGAGGTGACACGGGTGTCTTTCAAGCCACTTCCCAGAGTCACATGCACAGCTCCCCACACACCTGCCATGCATTTCAAACAGGATATATTGAGTCCCTTCAAATACCACTTTCCTCTAAAAATGAGATCCTTCTGATTGTTTAACGAACACATTCCTCACGAAAGGAGTCAGATCAATAGCTTCAGAATCTTGTTTTCTGAGACGAGGCTGCCTCACACAGCCAAGCTTCATTTTCTGGGCTCACACCCTCCCAGCCAGCTCCCAGCATAAAGAAAGCCAGTGCCGTGCCGGCCCCAACCTTAGGCACACTGAGCCAGCGATGGAGTCCAGGCATGGTGGCGTGCGCCTGTAATCCTAGCACTAGGAAGATCACTACAAGTCTGGACTGTGGAGTGAGACCCTGCACACACATGAAAGAAAGAAAGAAAGAAAAAAAGAAAGAAAGAAGGAAGAAAAAAAAAAACTAAAAAAAACTTTAAAAAAAAGATAGCCAGTGCCTGATGATGGAGTTGGGGTATGGGCAGGATGGTCCCCCTGCCAAGTCTGAAATTATAGTAGCTCCAAGCAAAGAACCCAATAGTGAGTTAGACCTGGCCTCTCTTGAAAGAAAACCCAGTCCTCTTGGCCATTCAATTCCCCCAGAGATAGGCTCTTTATATCCCTCAGTCCTTTCCTCCATTATCTTCTATAGAGAGAAAAGCAACAGTGATAGTTTATCAAAAATAAGACTTAGGGGGCCGGAGAGATGGCTCAGTGGAATAAGTGCTTGCCTGGCAAGTTCAGGGGCCTAACTTCAATCCCCGGCTCCACCAAAAAAAAAGAAGAAGAAGAAGAAGACATAATTTCTCAGCAGTATCACTTGTTTTTTGTCCATGTGAAAATACACATACCACATACATATACACAGAAATACTGAATTGTGCATATATGTATGGAATCTAAGCAGCACTGAAGCATGGCCTTAACAGAACAGCACAAGCTTTCTGCCAAAAGAGTGTGCTCAAGCCCACTTGTTAGTTAGACCAGCTTGCCAAAGTCGTCTCCTGCTCCTAACCTCAGATTCCTCCTACTTCAGCAAAGAAGAATAGTAACATCCACCTCACAAGAGCACGGTAAGGATCCAATGAGGCATTTGTGAGGACAAATGCTTGTAAACCCTAGACCACTGTGGGAAGGGTGAACAGAAGCAAGCTACCTCTTGCCTGCCTTTCCCCGATTCACCCTGTAATCAGTCCAGCCAGCTCCTCTCTGATGAAGCCCACCTGCCCACCAGAAGTACATCCATCCACTCAGCACTCAGCAGGCAGCCATCAATCGGCCATCTATTAATAACCAATTATCTGGGTGGCTTAATTAATCCATGCACCACACAGTCTGATCTCCTCCAACTCCTGGAAAACAATGGGCTTGAATATAGACACCCGCTAATGTTTCAATGGCCATCAAGGAATTTGGCAGGCATTATGCCTGCGTGCAGCAGCTGCAAGTGATGGGTGCATCAATATTGATTGGACCAGTCTCTCTGTGGCTGGGGAAAACATGAATGGCTGATATTCTCATATGATAAGAGAAGTGACATAGATCTTCAACATGGAGAATGAGGGAAGAAAATCCTAATTTCCAAGTCTCAGTGAGGACATAGATGAGGAAGGAAGGATTAATCACTTTGGAGAGAGCCTGTCAAGATGACAGGGTCCTGCCAGCTTGAGCTCCTGGCCTGGAATGAGATGCAAAGTGGGTTTAAACAGCAGAATTCTCAGGAAGGAGGCAGCTTGGATGGCTACTCTCTACATCTGGGCCTTAAAACAGTGGCAGGAACACACGCGTGTGCTGTGCTCCCCTGTGTTTCCTTGAAAGATCTGTGTAATGTTCTCAGTTAAGGTGACAACTGGCATGAGGAGAATGTAATTATTTTTTTAAGTGCCTAATCTTATCTCCAGGAAATGGTATGCAGAGAGGCTTTGAACTTGAAATCAGCATTGTCCACCAGGCAGTGGATCAGATGGCTCCTTCTTCCCAGAGATAAGGGCTCCTGCTGATAGAAAGCTGAATGGCTCAGAGTGGCTCAGAGCATTATTAGAAAGAACAGCCTTTCTGTTCTGAGCTGTCCTGGAACCAGCAGGGGATAGGAGTAAGAGCAGGAGGAGGAATATGGTGAGGTGAGCAGGGAGGAGAGGGGCAGAAAAGCAGGAGGCCAGGGGCAGCCCGCCGTGGTACCAGCATGTCCACACCACAGCCTTCCCTGCTCCCAGTCGCGTCCTCGTTGGGTCCTGTGACGGCAGCAGCCGCTGCCAAATGCAGACTGCTGCCCTAGAAGGTTAGGCCAGGCCATTTGCTCTGAAATAGCAAAATATCAGAGCCAGCAGATTTCAGGAGCTTCTGCAAAACTCCCCAGGGTACCCATGTGTCAGTGCGTGCATGTGCATGTGTGTGAGTGTGTGTTTTCTTCGGTATCCCAGAGGGATTCTTTTTAATCAGCTCAACATCTAAGGATTCAAAGACTGATTTATTTTTGGGTTTAGCATTTCTTTTAAAATAATTAAGAGATAAGTAATAGACACAAAGTATCTGTGGTATAATTATTTATAGCCATACGGTCTCCCTGCAGAGCTGTGCACAGCTAACCTGAACCGACTCAGACTGTGAGCAGGCAGGTGGGAGATGGACTGTGCCATCAGTGGCCTGCTTCCATTTCACAGCTAGGCAGACTGAGCCAGGAGGAGAGGAAGCTAAGTCCTCCCTGACCCTGCTAAGGGCAGAGAGAGATGTCTGGGCTGTCATCTTATAAGAAAAACCAGACAGCAATACTATATGTGGCCCAGATGTGATGGGGTTAGGGAGAGGGTCAGACTCCCTAGAATGGGCCAGGGCATGACAAAACTAGCTGGCAGTTCATGACACCAGAGGCCAGGCAAACAGCCAGTGGCCAGGGCAGAGGGCACAAGGGACATCAGAGTCCCTTCCCCAAACAGATGGCAAGGCCACCATTCTGGGTCTCTGGAGTGAGATGTACAAATCCACAGCGGGGCTCACACTCTCCCCCTAAGACTGGAGTTGGAGATCTATCTTCCAACTCCAATTCAGATCAGTTCCTGCTTCCTAATTCAGCTCATTTTTTCAAAACTGCACTGGGGACTTTGAGGCAGTCTGGAAGAGTGACAAAACTGTAAATATTAGAAATCAAAAAAGGGCACAAGCAATATTTCTTCAGAGTTGGTTCCGAGGAACTTGAAAGGGTAAAGACCCTTGAAAACGTGGGATAGGTGGGTGTGGGAAAGACACAGGCCGGGTGGCATGGACAGCAGACCGTGCGGGCGACCTGGGCTGCAGGCAGCAGCCAACAGCAGCCTCATCAATGCCCTCTGATGGCACACATCAGCCCTTTGCATCAGGGCCACACACAGGAAGCACTGGAGAAGGGCACACTGGGCAGACCGGAGAGGCCGATGAAAGGGCATCAACTTGTCTTCCTTCCTGTTTCGCTCTCTGACTTCCTTTACTTAAGGTTTAATACGAATGCTCTGCATAACGAAGTATGGGACAAAGAGTCTTGGTCCTTGCTTCCCAAACTGCCGTCCACATAGGGAGAGAGGGCTAAGGACAATAGGTACCCCCATGCTCACTCAAAGGTAGCCCTAGAATAGAGACCCATGGGGATGCCCCAAGGCCTGGGGGAGATAGCAGGCCAGGAAGGTGAGAGTGAGTGGGGAGGTGGGCAGGCCCCAGCCATACACTCAGCACCAGGCCCCTGGACCCTGCCACAACCTAGAGCAGGGAAATAATGACCCCAAGCAAATTTCCCAGCAGTTTGAGGGATGGGGGCTTGGGATTTGCTTAAAAGCTTGCTGTCAAGTCAGCCAACTAGCTCAGTGGATTAAAGCACCTGCAAGCAGGTGCAGGGGCTAGGGGTTCAATCCCCCGGCCTGCTGTGCCAGCCCTGACCCTGAGGAGCACTGAGCCAACAATTGAGACTGGATGTGGTGGTGCGCGCCTATAATCCCAGCTCTTGGGAGGCTGTAAACAAGTGGATCACTATGAGTCTGATCTAGCCGTGAGACCCTGAACATCCTGTAGACTCTCCTTAAAATACAAAAACAAAAACAAAAACAAAAATAGAGAGAAAAGCTTGCTTCTATCTAGGGCTATCTAGAAAACAAGGACAGGTTAATTCTTAAATACCTCAGATTCCAACCTGCTATGTGCAGATTTCCCAGTCTTGCTATAGGACCAAGAAGTGTTTGGACCCACCAGGTAACAGCACATCTGACACCTGCTCCGGGACCTGCCTTGGAAGGGAAACCAGAGAAAAGGGGCAAACATGTGTCTGACAACGGGCTGCCCCTTTTCGTGCCTGAGGCAAAAATCCCTGGCCGGAGTCTAGTGTGCATGCACTGAGCGTCAGCAGATGACCAGGGTCTCCCTCTAAAATGCATAACTTTTTTTAATGGGAGAAATTATCTACTAAATGGTGAATAAAATAACAGCGCCATATACTTAAGGCACTGGTGGCATGCAAATGTGAACTATCTTCTAATAGTATTTGCTATATTTCTAGTACAAAACCAACACATTTACATGGGCCTGCGGCACTTTATTCAAAGCCTTCAAATTTCTAATACCTTCCTCAAAAATTACCCTCAGGCCTAAAATTCTTTTGCTTTTCCTAAGCTCTAAGCCCCTGGACTAAATTTAGTTTCTTGGAAATAAAAGGCAAATTTACTCCTTTTTAAAAGTGCTGTCAGTTATTGTATAATTCTCCAAATGGCAAACAAATGGCAGAAGAGAAAAGAAATGAAAACCTTTTTGAGGTCCTTTGCAGTGAGTGATATAGTATTTATCATTAAAATGCAGTTTGAATTGAAACATCAAACTTGTTACATGATTTTCAATTAGAAGTTAGAGCTTTGCAGCATAATTTGGGGACAGGGAACCAGTATTAAAATCGAATCAACATTAAAAAGTCAAATTTAAAGAAATCTTTACTTGTACTATTAATAGAATTCATCCTTGAAACTAAAAAAATAAAAAAAAATCCAATTAATTTTCTTAAAACAGGAGTGCAGTAGGCCTTTTTTCCACATCACTTACGCTGTGCCCAACAGGGCACAAGATGTACTGCGCCTGCTGTGGAGATGCCATCTCTAGGTAAATGGGGACACCTCCTAGTGTAGTGAAAAAAGCAGCACAAGGGGCTGAGAATTTGGTGGCAGACATGACTTGGGCCCCTGCGGAGGCAGTGTATCCCACAAGATTTAAGAATTGGGCCCTTCCCAGGCTTCTCCCCTCTCCATGCCATTCTCAACTTCTCTGAAGATTCTAGAGAATAGAGAATCTATTGTTCTTGCTTTGGAAACTAAGCTGACCGTGTCCACCATAGTGGTCTTGGGCTCAGGAAACCCCACCCAAAGGAAAGGACTCAGAAGTGCAGTCTCCTTTCTGGTCCTCTTGTCTCCTGCTCTCCTCTTCAGCCTCCAATCAAAGCAAGCCATAGATAGAAGTTCTCTCCCCCAAAGTGAGTCATAGAAACTAGAAAGCGGCTCCAAAAAGTAAGTCATAAAACCTAAAAATATGATGCCCAGCTTGCTCTGTTTTTGTGGCCCTGGAGCTGACCATAAAGAAATTCTCTGACCTATCTTATCTTACAGTAAATCACAAGACATGGATTCCAGAAAGAGCCCCGCCCATTACTTGGAAGAAAGAATGCTGCACAGAGAGGCCACGTCTAACACTATTAGATCAGATTGCGTTGGTCCAGTCCCCTTTCTACACAGCTATCCATCATCCATCAAATCTAAATATATTAAGTTGATAGTTTATCTGAATTTTGGGATCTTCATTCTGAAGGGTCTCGTGTCATATAAAACTATGATGAAGCAAGTTTGTTTTGCTTTTCTCTAGTTTGTCTGTCTTGTTACTGGGGTGCCTGCCATGGTGTTGCCTCCTTTGCTACCCCTACACTGGGAAGAAACCAGGATAAAAATTGCCCCAAGACTTCAGCATGTCCAGCCAAGAGCCTTCCCTGTGATTAGGCTAGAACTCTTCCCAAAAGTACCTAGTGTACTGGACTCACACAAGCATCCCAGTCTTTCCCTGTCATGGACACATGCCCCATCTGAATTCCTACTGGTAAGAAAACAGACTCTGCCCGGCTGGCAAATGATCCTTGAGCCAGTACCGCTGCAGCCACTGGCTACAACCACTCATCAGGAGAGCCTTCCTCCAGCTGGAGGAGTTTAGGACTTCGCCAAGTGAAAAGCCAGATTTCCTCCTAAAGTGGTTCTCATCCTAGCACTTCCACAGTCACACCAATCCCCCGGAACCCTGTGAGAGTGAGGAAACTCTAGGAAGTGGGTGGGGAGTTCATGCCCCACCCGTTCTATACCACCCACATACGGCAGGCCCAGGTGCAGAAGAAGGGTGGATGGGCAGCTCCTACAACATCCCATTTCACTTCTGCTTCTGACACTGCCACCGGTGGAAACTTATCTCGGGCCAAATGTTAATCACTTCCTTGTATCAGCATAAAAATATTATCGCCTTAGTGTGGTTGTTATGAAGATTAAATGAGCTAATACACATGAAATGTAGCTTGTGAATTTGTACAGCAGTGTACAAATGCTAGCGGCTGTTATTTTGCTTGACCGCATATGTTCACCCAAGCTTAGGTCCAGCAGCACACGAAAGAATAAAATCGTTCGGTCATTTTTATATGTGGCCAACCAATTTATGAAACATCAACAGACCTGATATTTGTCAATAGGCTGCTTCTGAGTCACACGGAGCACTTACAAAAATACTAATTCTAGGACCCAGACCACCACAGTCTCTGCAATCTACATTATCAGGCTCTTGAGAGATTGTGACAAGCAGTCAGGTTTGGGGACCACACACTCCTTGGAATATGGCATGCCAAGTTCCTGCATACACCAGGGAAGGAAATGGAAGAGTTCTGGTGCTAAGGAGGGGTTTCCCTTTATCTCTCTTCAGTTTTACACGCACTAAGATGCAGAGGGATGCTCATTCACCGGACATAAAATACTCCCACGACTATACACAGCACATACACGAAGACACACAAAGCCACACACACAGGTGGAAAAAGAAAAACACCACCAACAAAAAAAGAAGCCCAGCTAATAATTAAAGGAATCAAGATTTTATGAGTGACTAGAATTCAGTCATAAAAAAGATACACCAAGTGAAGCGGGCAGGATATGATGTTTACACAAACAGCAAGTGGCCTTCTGCAACTACATAGGACAACACACTCTCGATATGAGACCCCTCATTTGTTCATAACTCTGTTTTAGAACTGATGAGCAGCTCCTCAGAAGCAAGGGTTCACCCTAGCAGCTCTAGACCCAGCACTGAACCTGATGCACGGGTGCTGTCCTTAAGTGCTGCTGAGTGCTCCCCAGGATAGGAAGAGACAAGAGGAAGGGCAAAGTGCACAAAAGAAACCTATCTCTTGTCCCAAATCCCCAGGGAAACTAAGAAAAAGTAAGCTTAAGGTAATGAGATTCAACACAAAACTGGAAAGTTCAGGTCCCTGATGGCATCCTTAACTGCTTCACAAGAAGTACAACTCCCCCCCCCCCAAAAGGAAGAGAAGATTCCAGGTCCCTGGGCAGGGTCTGAGGTGAGCAAAAGGAATCCACTGCTAGGAAGGCTGTTGGAAGTCACCAATCCTACCTTGCCACTTTCTTAATAGCCCTCCTGGGGTCCCTAACACCCTAATCCCTCACCTAGCTCAGCCTTGCACTGGCCCCCAGGCACATCCAGGGGCTTTGCACTCCAATTATGCCAAACTCACATGACATGCTGCGTCATTCCTCCAAGCCTGCACCTGAGATGCCCCTACCTATTGGCAAGTCCGGCCACACTGCTTGACTCAGATCCTCTTCCTAGATGTAGCCCTTGGGCTCCCAGAACACCCAGCTCTAGGAATCATTCGGGCCCTCCACCCTGTGCATCCGGGTCCAGTGAGCAGCCAATCCCCACCTCCAGGGAGCAGATTCGGCATCTCTGCACCCATAACACCTCGCACACTGTGTGGCACACAGCGCTTTCAGTGGTTGCATAAATGCCAGCTGAAATGAATTGAACGTTGATAAGATTCCCAAAGATGAGTGCCAGAGGACTCAGGGGAAAGGGTAACTTAGGAGGCAACTGGGGAGAAAATCCTGAGAGTGGAGGTTTGGGCTCAAACTAGCAGTGACCTAAAAGGCAAGTAACCGAAAAAGACTTTCAACCTGCTTCTTAACCTACGAAATAAGGGTAACACTACTCAACTCACACAACCACTAATGAGGAAAGCATCGTACGCGCTGGCACATAGTAGGTCCTCTTACAGACTCCCTCCCCTACACACTAGTATTTCTCACTTCCGCACGATTGGGATCACAAGCTCCTCCAGGGCTTTTGCTCCAGTTCTCGGAGGGCTGCTCCAGACCCAGTTTTTCACGATGCCTGGCTGCCATCAACTACCCAGAGGCCTCCCTTCTGTGCCCCATGGAGAAGTCTATGGAAAAGACTGAAACCGAGCCCTGAACTTGCAAGTAAGAGTAAGTCTGTAGGAGAAACCTCCTGGTTCCTCTCAGAGGCACCGGCTGGGCAGGAGTTGGAAAAGCCACTTAGATTCCTTTCTCCCGACTCCCCGCCAACACCAAGGCGTCTGCTCGCACAGGCTCTGTAGTGGTGTTCTGGGCACAATCAACTTCCCGTGTAGCTGGGGGACTGGAGAACAGTTGTGGAATCGGTAGCAACAGGCCGGGTGGGCAGGGGCTGCAGCGCCAGGGGGGCTCCAGGACGCTCGCCCGCGACGCTCACGTGCGCAGCGAACCCCGGCCTCCGGCCTCTCCTGCGCGGGCCCGGCGGCTGCGGGAAACCGCTGAGGGCAACCGCCTGGCCAGCCAGTGACGCTCAGCTGCGCCCTCCGACCGCCAGCCCAGCGGGGCTTGGCCGCAGCGCCCCTCGGACGCGGGACCCCTGCGCGACGCTCAAGTTGGAAGCCTCGCTCTGCCGTGAGCGCACGCGCCCACCGCCCACTCCCACGGCCACTTCGGCACACCCGCGGGTCGGGAGAAACAGCCCAGGTGCCCGCATCGGGCGCCGGCTACCTGGTCGCAGCACCCACACGCCCGCCCTGACTTCCCACGAGCCCAGCGCGAGAGACGCGCCCTCCAGCAAACCTCTGCCCTGTGCCGGGCGCACTGCCAAGCCGCGTACCTTGGGGGTCTGCACTTCAGGTCCCGGCGGCACCTCCAACTTCCATTTGGTAACCCAGAAGAACAGCAACACGGTGATCCACAGGACCCCGAAGATCGGCAGCGCCAGGCGGCGAGTCAGGCGCCGCATGGTCCCCTCTGCCTCTTCTCCGCGGCGCTATGTCCCTGGGGCACCCCCCGGTGGCCAGGGCTGGCGGGGCGCAAGACGCGGACAGCGCCTCTCTCTGGAGAGCGCCAGCCCGAGGATGCGGGCGAGGGCGGCGGGACCCTGCCAGACACCCCGTCCGCCTCAGAGAGATGCGGGCCGGGCAATCGGGCGCTCGAGACGCGGCGGGGAAGGGCCGAGGGGCGGCCGAGCCGCGCGCCCGCTCCAGCCGGAGAGACGCGGTGGCCTCGGGATGCTCCCTGCGCCGCCGCCGCCGCCTTTGCTCTCCAGCCGCTGCTAAGAGGGAAACTGACTTGAACGGCGGGAGGGCGGAACGCCAGGCTGTGCCGGGCACCCCCAGAGGAGCTCGCGAGGAGCGGGGGAGGAGGCAGAGGAGAGAGGAGGGAGGGCGCGCCGACAGACAGACCGACTCCAAAGGGGCCGGGCGGGAGCGCGCGGGGCTCTGGGAGGGGGTGCTACCGCCGCCCGCCGCCCGCGGCGCTCCGTGCTGCTGAGCGCCGCTGCTCGGAGCCCGGGGCACAGCTCGGGGCCCTCCTGGGTTGGGGCGGGAACCGTGCCTCAGCTGCCCCCCCGCCCCCCAGCTGCGGGCAGGGACTGAAAGGAGGCCCGCGCCGCCTGGAAGGGCAGTGCCTGGGAGGAGCGCTCTCTTGCTGCAGGGGCTGCACGTGGTGCGCACCCCGGGTTCCGCCGACCGCGACGGGCTTGGTGGGGCCAAGGGTACTACCAACCCCGGGCCACTAGCCTGGCCCTTCCGGGGCCAAGGTCAAGCTCAGCCAGCCCCCAGGCTACTGCTCTGCCTGCGTGCAGGTGTCTGGCAACTTTTTCTGTGTAGCTGAAAAGCTGAGCTAGTCTAAATTTAACTTTAAACGTGTCCTTTTAAAAATTAAGGTGCAATTATCTCCCTGAAGGCTTTTCTTTCCCTGTATGCAGCCAGTGCTTTGCATTTGCCAGTTAAGGGGACCCCAAAGGTGGGCTAATGAGCCCACATGGGAAAGTGGCTCTGGCTAGGGGGATTCGGGTGCAGAGTTATCTTTCCGAAGCCCATTCCCTACTGCCTTCAGGAAGCACATCCTCCTCTAAGTTGCAGATTAAAACCAGTGGGTCTTCTAAATCTCATTCCCTTAGGCCTTTGCTTGATTAGAACAAAATGACATAACTAGACTAGCAATTCTTGACCCAGCTCAGTCATTCTAGCAGTGTGAATCATAGCTAAGTCCCTTACCGTCCCTGAGCCTTAAATTCCACATCTGTAAAATGGGGAAAACAATACCTCCGCTGACAATTGAGTACAGAGCTGGGAAAGCTGAAGGCAAAGGGCTGGCATTCTCTGAGAGCTGGAAGAGGGGACAGAAACCTTGCTCCGCCTGGGGAGCAATGACTGCTCCAGCTGTGTCATTTTATTGCAAGGCCTTATTGCCTCAAGTTTCTTAAGGAAGTGTGACAAGGCCTAGGGTATCGCAGCTGCCACCCTCCCTGCCTCTGTCCCCACCACGCTCAGTAGAGGGGAAGCTCCCACACCTGAGAGGAGACTCTCAGGTGTAAATAAGACCTCCAGAATTCCTTCTCCAGGAAGATAAAGCCCCCAAGACAGTATTGTCAGAAAGTGAGGAGCCTATGCAAAGCCTCCAGTATTGGGCACATTGCCCTCCAGCCACAGGACTGTCCCACCTCACAGCCCCTTAGGCTCCTTGACTGGGCTGTGGATAAGACATTTATGATCCCAGGCCATGGATCTAACTCAGTAGCATGACACCTGCCTGGCAAACTTGAGGTCTTGAGTTTGATTTCCAGCTCAAAAAATCAAAACAAAGAAGTTTATGGTCAGAATGGCTATGGAAATCAAACAGCTGGGAAAAGCTGAGCCCTCTAGCCATCCCATCTTGAGATGGAGCTGAGTCCATTGACCACCACCACCATTAACACTTGCTTTTGTTAGAACTCTTCCCACTAAATGGTTGGCTGTAGGTTCCCCTGCCAGGGCTTTGGCCAGCCAAAGGTCCAGGTAAATTGCACTCCTGAGAGGGGTGGAGGGGCAGCACAGGCACCCATCCCGGGGGCATCTCTAGCTCCCTGGATCTCTTCCAGGAGCCTCAACCCGGACTGCAGGCCTGGATGCGGCAGGCTCTGCAGGGGACCCCAGGCGAGCTGCTGAGCTGCTGTCAGCTCCAGGCGGGAGCTGCAGCACCAGAGTCCATTGCTCAGCGCTTTGTGATGCTGCTTCTAAGTAACAGATGGCAGACAGTTACACAACACCACCACCAGGCTTTGGAGATGCTGTAGTCCCACACTGCCTGCCACCGAGGTGCCTCATGCCTACTGCTTGCCACATGGGGAAGCCAAGGCCCTAGGATGTGGCTGCTCCACACGGGGCCTGGAATACCCAGGACAGCTGAGATTTCCTGCAAGGTGCTTGCTTCCCAAATCATCACCCTGTCCTCCACTCACATGGGGGAGATTCCCTGGGCCTGTGGAATCTGCCAGGAGAATCTCATTTGGCTGAGTGTCATTGCCTGAGCCAGGCAAAGGGCATAATAGTCTGGGTTGATAAATCAATTATCATTAGATTTCAGATGGTTCTTCCAACATCTGAAGTCAACTAAGTCTCCAGGGCCTGGTCCTGTAGGTTTCTCCTATACCCTAGTCTGTCCAGGGGTCCCCCATGCTCAGAAAGATATGGAAAACTTTTTAATAACCAGTTTAAATAATACAGAGTACAGGTGATCCCAGTGGGGCTTTAGCTAGCATTGGGGATTAGTCCCAGTTACTTTTTTTAATTATCATAGCCAATATGGGGAGGAAAAGCAACTGGCAAAGAAAAAAAACAAACATGACAGGAAATGAGAAAAATAAATGTGCTCTGAATGAGGACTATCCTGGAGCCCTAAAATGGATTGACCTCTCTGTGGTACTCTCGAGCCAATTCCTCCTTTCTCTGCATCTCGTTTTCCCTGTCTATGCTGTCATGTTTTCAGAAAAACCCTCCCAGCTCACACATGCAGGGTCTCACCTTCCTTGTCCCTGGGTTGGGACTGTGCACGCCACTCCAGTCATGGCAAGTTCTGTGTAAGCCGTTCTCCCCTCACAGCCGAAGACATTAGGGAGCAAATTGGATACTGGCGCAGATGTGAGTCATCATGTTAGTATAAAAACTATGGAATAAAACCCATTATGGCCCCGGAAAGCTGTGTAAAGCAGCATATGGAACAAATGTAAGCTGGGAACAGGAGGAAGCGGTGGAGTCCAATGCGTATGAGCTCCAGCGGCGTTTGCCGTGGGTTTTCACACTCTGTCTCTCATTTCCCTTGGCTGTCCTGTCACTCTCGCTCGGCTCACTGCAGAGGCTGCAGCCTTTGTTCCTTTTGGATCTGACTTCCAAGTCCCTCCTCTCTGCCCACCGTGTGACTTCATGGAATAGATACATGTGTGCATGTCAGTGTGGCTGTCTGTGTATCTTCCATCTGCACACTTATGGGAACTGTCACAACCAGTGAGATGACCCTGGTCACCCTAATGAAATTTTATGCACAAAGGCCCAGAGCAGTTTTCTGTGCAAGCCTTTACTTCTTCTAGGCCACAGGGAAAGGTAGCAGTGTCCAGCCAGATGGCAACAGAGAGGAGATGAGAGAGGGACACACGCTGGCTTGGCCCTGGCAGGGTTCCCCAGCAGCAAAAAGAGTGAGTAGCGAGAATGCAAAGATGTCTGTTTTTATTCCACAGCTCTAAAGGAACAAGTCCTTGGGCCAACCCCTGCAGTGGGTGCTGTTCAAGTTCCCCAGCTGTAAATGTATTCATCAGCCCTCTTTTCCTCTGTGCTCCTCTCTCTTATCACTGTGGAGCCTGTCAAAAACACATGTCCCGGTATCCTGCAAGGGCCTTTTACACAATGAGCGATGGAATGGTTAGGCCAATAGGTAAATAAGAATGAGCCATTATCAACTATTAAGCCCTCTCTCTGCAAAACTGGTGACGCTTTGCCAAAGGAATGAAGCTAGCCTGCTTTCTTTCTCATTTCTGATGAGTAGATAGATGAGATGGCTTTATCCAAGGACTAAGGTGGGCTGGGGTGATGGCTCAGTAGAATAAGTGCTTCCATGGCAAGCGCAACGGCCTCAGTTCAATCCCCATTTCCGAAAAAGAAAAATAAGTAAACCAAGGACTAAGGGACCTGACAGTCATCTTTCTGAATCTTTCTGTATCTATTAAACAATTCCTGTCACTCTCCTGGTATCCTCAGTCCTTCCCTCCACCTTTCTTATGTGCCACTGTATAATTTGCTTGCTTGGAAGGGATTTATATCTTTGCATTTCAAAAGCCTGCTTCTTCTATTATTTTAAAATGCCTCCAAACTTTCTTTGTTCCTAACTCAAATGCCAAGTGTAAAACTTACTACTGTTACAATGCTAAGTCTTTGCTGGTTGTGGAAGGTAGTTTGATCTTCAGAGATGGTGTTCTGTATGGTGACCTGAGACTTAGTTCCCGTAACCCCCATACAAAATGCAAAGTTCTAGCTAGAAGGAGTGACCCAGTTAGTTTAATATAAAGTGGAAGAAAATTATTTCATTTGAATTATTTTGATGGGACTGTCAAAGAAGAGAACAAGAAAAAGAGAGAGATTCAGTGACAGATATGCCTGCATCCCACCTATCAAACGCCTGTGAGATGTCAAACCTCGTCACCTCTGATGGTCCCCTGCACATCATCTTTGACAGCCTTTGGTAGGCATGAGCATTAAGGCTACCAAACTTAGGAGAGCCCAAGTCCTAGGAGAAACGGAACTATGCTGGGGCTTCTCCAATCCAACTGGACCTTCAGCAGAGAGAGAAGCCAAGCTTGCTTCAGGAATGAGCAGCAACCAAACACAACAAAGTCTGGAGACCAAAAGCACAGCTTCCATCAAGTCAGTAATGAGTGTTGTAGATTGAACAAGATGACCATGTTCTGGTTTTCTTGGGCAACCCTAGTTTCTGTTCATGTTCCTCCTACAAGGTTATTAATAAGGCCTCTTTCCCTTTCCCAAAGATTCCTGCTTTGAAGATAAATTAGGTGAAGGCTGGGGAGATAGTTCAGTCGAATAAGTGCTTGCCTTGCAAGTGCAAGGTCCTGAGTTCAATCCCCAGTACTGCAAACAAAGAAACAAAAAAGATAAGTTAGGTAGATACTTTAACATGTCCAGTGAAGTTTCTAGAAAGAAGATTGCTTTTCTTAAATGACTAAAAATATGGGTCTTTGTTGTTTATGGGTGTATGGTTAATTTGGGATACCCTAAATATTTGTGTGGGACACCATTCTATGTAAATGATATCCAATAAATTTATTCAAAGATGAGGTAATGTGGACAAATGAAGATGGCTTGAAATGAGGGAGTAATTTTGTTGTACACATCAACCAAGTTTTACCTGATCCCATTCACTCAGTGGAAAATATTTCACCGATGTAGCAGCAGCTCACGTACTCTAGGAAGCAGCCAAGTCCCTTCATAGGGCAAAAGGTTCCTTAACTCAGACTCTATAATCATCCCTTACCTTAAGGTGGTCACCTTCCTCTCATGCAGATACTTAAGGCATAAAATGAACATGAATAAAAGGGCGTGGTGTCATAGGAATAAGAATGGAAACACAGCAGTAACAACAAGCTTCACGTCCAGCCTTTGTTTTGAGGGCACAGTGGGAAGTTAGGAGTTAGGAGGTCCAAGGCATAAGGAATCAACTCCATTGGATGTCGCCAAGGCGGATAAAACAGTGGCGGAGTTTTCCATCTCTACAGAGCCAGAGAAGCCCAGGTGATGAAGTAAACTCTCCTGGGGTTTTGTTTTCTCTTTGTTGTTACTGCTACTGTTTTTCAGTAATAGGGACTGAGCCCAGAAACTTCCCACTGAACTACATCCTCAGCCCTTTTTTATCTTTATTTTTTAATTTTGAGATAAGATCTCACTAAGTCACCATCCCCTGGATTTTAACTATTACTGACTCATCTATCCCCTCCCCTCCCCCCAAAATTTGAGTAGCTTAAACTAAACAGGTTTTTTATCTAGATCCAGCCTGCTTATTGTCAGTTTGTAAACCATACTCGGCCATCAATGTTTTACTAAGCACTGAGATGTGTATCTCACGGCATCCCACCTTGTCTCATAGAAATAAATATACCCAGCTAGCACAAAGGGGAAGGTGGACCAGATTACCTGAGGGCCCGAGGAAGGGAATCCTACGGTTCAGTGCTCTTTGTTCTGCACCTAAAGAAACTGCATGATGTGCCTAGACTAAGACATGGTGTGGAGCTCATGGGCAACGCCGCATCTTCCTTACTCACCCCCGAGCACCTAGGTGACATCCCCCTCTGGGTTTCACAGCAGAGCTGAGAAATCAGGAGGGGACATGACTAATAAGCCTAAAAGTTGCCGAATAATCAGCAGAAAATCAACAGAGACATTGTGGGCAACTTATAGATAAATACAAGATCTGTCTCTAGCTCTTCCAGAAAGTATAAGATGTCTTGATGACATCTCTGGTAATTAAAAAAAAAAAAGTTCAAGCATTAAATGACTGGGTCCTTCTCTTGTGTTTCTGGTGGGTCGCGCAATGACTCCTAGAGGGAGAGCCCAAGTCCTAGGAGAAACGGAACTATGCTGGGGCTTCTCCAATCCAACTCAGTCCACCCAAGAAATAGCTGCACCACCGCAGGAAAATCACCTGTGAAGCCACTCTCTGCACTTGCTTTCCATTTCCCCTTCTAAGTGCAATACAAATATTAATTAAACAAAGATTATTTGCAAGGTGTTTCTAGCATCTGAACTCAACTGAGCTGCGTCACAGAATGATAGTAATATCATTCCCCTCTGTTAGCAGAATATTGTTTTTTTTTTAAAAAAAAAAAAATACATCTTCCCTTTTTTTGCAGTTTTCTCCACGCAATTTATTTTGCCCATCCTCTGGCTATCTCACCTTTCATGTCATAATTTTCAGGAGACAAGTGAAAATAATATTTTTTTTTTCTTGTGCTCCACAGAGCCAAATCCCTTTTTCTGGCTTGATCTGACAAAGGCCCATCTGAGTGGTAATGGAAAGGAGCCCTAGGTACAGTCCAAGCACAAATCCTCAGGGAGAAGTAATGCATCTCTTTGGGGGAAAGAAATCGCTTACACTTATGAGCTGGGAGATTTTCAATTTATGAAGGTTTCCTATTTCTTTTGATTGCTGAGATAACTGCATTCCAGAAAGGTTAGGCTGCTTCTCCGGAGGGCGGATCTCTCTTAGATCTGAGATGTAGATTCAAACCTGATGAGTGACAAACATCCCTCTCCAGACCCTGGACCACCGCCCTGAGGGGATTTTGAAGCAGTGAGGATCAAGGGGTTAAAATCCATTACCCAGAGATGGGAAGTTCCTCTCAGTGATTTCTTCCCCCATCATTGCTCTCAGGCCTGAATTCCAAATTGATTTCCTTAATAACTATTAAAGATCTTTTTAATTAAACCGGGCGTCCTCTTCCTTGGCAAACTTTTCTTGATGACATCTCTGGTTAATTAAAGGTTTAAACTGCAAAGATGTATTACATAAGAGCGAGGGAGGCTGCTTTATGGTGTGCCAGAGAAGGATACTGCTGAGTCCTGCAGCAGAACCTGGATGATGCCGAAGAGTGGCTCTCAGCTTCCTTTAAGGCATCAAAAGCCCCAGAAAGTGTTAACAGAGGGTGATTATTTTCCTGTTTCCTGAGGTTCAGTTGCCTCTTTCATGCTTGCTGGTAAGTGTTCATCAACTGTTTCTCATTAAAAACCTGACTCATTTGGATCACAACTCACCAAAGCTGACAAAACATTTTTACCTTATCACCCAAAATTCCTCAGTTGATATTGATAAATTTGTAATCAGACAAGAAAGAACAAAAGCTTTTCTTCCCACCTTCTAATAAAATGCAGCAGCTTTTTCAAGGGGATATGCCTGTTTCTTAGGAAATAAAATATTTTATACATTATTCATTTATTTACTTACACAGTTTCCAAATTCATTAGAAAAGGACACTGATTCATTCACCTTCTATCTTCCAGTTCATGTTTCCACCAGGTTCTCTGTTTTGAAATGGTAAGGTTGTCTGCGGCCATACCATACCCTGAATGTGCCTGATCTTGCATGAAGTGGTACAGTATACAAAATGTCACAAAGGAATAAGACTTTTCTTTGTGTGAAGTTAAACAGTTCATAAGCTCTGAATCAAACCCAAGGCCTTGGCTTTGTGGTTATCATGATCTAAAACAATTGTGCGTACACCTAGATAAACATTGGAATTATCTCTGAATGTTGTAAAAATCACAGGCATCCCTCACATCCTAAATCTGCTGAAATTTTTATGGGTTAGGTTGCGAGAGCCCCAAGTCTGAGAGCCACTGGTGAGTACCTCCTGTAGTCTTCTCTCAAATGGAAATAATATTCCATTTTTTCAGTATTTTGGTCTGAAAAGGAACTCAAGGGCTGGCGAGATAGCTCAGTGGACTAAATGCCTGCTTAGGCAAGTGCCAGGACCACATTTCGATCCTTTGCACCATAGGCAGTTCTGGCCCCACCCCTGGATGCACTGAGCTGGCCCTGGAGACTGGGCGTGGTGGTGCACACCTTTAATCCCAGTGCTGGGGAGGCTGCAAACAGGAGGATCACTATGAGTTTGAGCTGCGTAGTGAGACCCTGCACAAAATACCAAAAAAAAAAAAAAGCACCTCAGATTGGCAAAATGAGAAAATGGAAAAAGGAACCTCACCAATATTGCTGAGAGAAAATAGTTCTAATTCTGACAAGAACCCAAGGAGAAAATCAAAAATTCTTTGGAGAGATGGCTCAGTGGAATAAGTGCTTCTCTGGCGAGCACAAGGGCCTGAGTTCAATCCCTAGTTCCACCAATAAATAAATAAATAAATAAATAAATAAATAAAATAAAAAATAAAAAAACCAAAACCAGGAACATGGACAACCCCAGACTACAATCAGAAGTGGCTCAAGAACTACTCCTACATTGCCGTGGTCAGTGGCACACAGGCCTGCATCAGTGGTTCTCAAACCATAAAGAAAATCAGGGTTACCTGAAGACGGTATTTTAGTGGCCATTTCATTATGGAAAACTTCAAACATATGTATAAAAATAGAATAGCAGTATACTCAATCATAAATATATTATACCTACAGCCTAGATTCAAAAATTGTTAGTTTTCACCAGAGAGGTACGTGCCCACACATGCTTGGGTATGTGGTGTTATTGTAAAAAGTGAATGCTTAATATCTTTTAGGATGTATTATAGTAAAAGATACATTGCCATTGTCTTCAAAATACTCCCCCTCACTCCAAACACACTTAGCCTACGGCTCCTGCCACTTTCTCAAATAGTTCTGGGAGTTCTTTTCCACAAGTGCCCTAAGTGCCAGCATTGTCAGAGCTGACTTAATAGCCAGAATCAGTTAAAAACATATGCTGTTTATGATCATTTTGAATTGGAGGAAGAGCCAAAAGTTGCCCAGTGTGAAATCTAATGAACAAGGTGGAGGAAGACACATTATGATGGTTTCTACTGGAATTGCCATGAACATTTTGAATTACTTTAGGACCTTGAGGTCAGTAGGAAAAGGGCTTCCAGAGCTATTTCAGAAGGTAGCAAGGACAACAGAATAGGTGTGTTTGCAGCAAGAGGAATGAATGGCACTGCATCTCTTATTGAAATAGCTTTAAATGTAAACACCCTATTTTTGTGATCCTGTCTTATATGTAACTGCCAAATAGTTAAAAGGGTAAATAAAGGATGTCATGATCCATGACAACGTCATTAGCTTTTTGCTACGATAGCAGACACTTGAGGTCATCAACTTCTTTATTAAAGGTTTATTTTGGCTCACAGTTTTGGAAATTCCATACTATGACCAACTGGCCCCATGGCTCTGGGCCTGTGGTAAGGTTGCATGTCATGCTGGGTGCATCAGAGGAGCAAAACCTCTCACCTCAGGGCCAGGAAGGGAGGAAGAGGAAGGGTCAAGGTCCCATAATCCTCTGGAAGGGGACCTGACAACCTTACCTCTACACTTCCTCCATCTCTCAAAAGCACATCTAACCTTTAACTCAGTGCCCAAACTATAGCAACACCTAGATGACAACTCTACGTGATGCGCAGAGATTTCAGCTCGCAGTCCTCCAAATTAATGACATTCCCCAACATAATACAGCCTTGATGTCATTATCACATCTAAGTGGATTTCAAATAATGCCCTAAGATCTAATAATACCCATCCCATAATCAAGTTTCTATGGAATTTAAAAAGATAAAAAGAAAAAGAAAAGAGAAAAGCAAGGAAAGGAAAGCCAAGCCCCTGGGTCAGAGTCTCTCAAATTTTGGTTCACTGCAGTAATGATAGTGTCTTAAGAAACATTGCTATGGATGTTTAGAGTGTTTTTCCAATAGCAGAAAGCTCACTTTTCTTGCCCAGCACTTGAAAATGCTTGGCCATCCTCATGGAACTTGCAGTCATTACTTTACCCTGTGCCCTTAGCAGCATTGCCTCAAGGTGGGTAGATGTGTAGCTCACCGTGCTGGCTTAAAAGGAGGGACAGGTTGGGCAACTGCACCCTGCTTCTAACTCTGCCCGCGTGATTCGTGGCATGAAACCAAACCCCTCTCTGCTCTCCCGTGTCTTCATCTGTAAAGTGAAGAACTAAATCGATGGTCTCTGACAGTCTTTCCATCTCAGCTTTTTATTCAATGCATTTCTGACTCCTTTTCTAAAACTCCTTATCCATCTCCATTGGCTCTGGTGCAAATTTATTGGAGAGCTATAGAGTCATAAGGGAAACACACACTATTAGAATGTTGTTGAGAAAGAGATGAATGTGACAAAAATGTTCCCAGAATGCTGAGCATCTGCCTCCTGTGCCTGCTCCCTTGAGGGCAAGGGTTATAGAGAGGTGGAATTCTCCACGACAGGGCAGGGCATGGGGCCCCTCATCCTCATGCCTTTAAAAGAAAACAGCAGGCTCTAAGGCTACATCACTGACAAAGTCAACAACTTCTCAACAGCAAGGCTAAGTTTGGTTAAAGACCCAATTTCCCAGGTGACCCAGTGCCCACCCCCCTGTACACATGTACTGTGTGTTTCCACAGTCCTTATCAAATTCACACATTCTCCAGAACCAGTCCGTGCAGCCCTGGGGTTGAGAGGTGAAACCAGAGCTATTTAAAATTCTTCACCTGAGGAAACTTTCATTTTATATGTATTGTGTGAATATTTTACCACCACAGCATACTCATGCTTTCCTTGTGTAATTAAAATTAATAATTAAAATCCTTGAAAGCTGAAGAATGTGTGTGTGTGTGTGTGTGAGAGAGAGAGAGAGAGAGAGAGAGAGAGACAGACAGACAGACAGACACACAGAGAGACAGACAGACAGACAGACAGACCGAGACCAACAGAAAGGGGGAGACAAAGAGAATATGCTGGGGGCAGGGATGTGCTATCTCATTTATGGAAACTGAATAGAAATGACTCATACACACTAAAGCGACAACAATGATGCTTCATCCCCTAGATATAAACCACGATTGATCGCATTATGAAAAAGCTAAAGCTAGATAACCAGGCACTTGTAAGAATACTGTATCTTTCCTCCAGATATGGTTATTGGGAAGGCACCTCTCATAGTGTCACCAAGAGTGACAATAATGGTGTTTATGGAGCAGGATCCTTCTTTAAAAGGCCTTTGCCCTCATTAGGAGATGACTCACCCCTGGAAGATTCTCTTTGTCCTTAAAGGAAAGAACTGGTGGCACAAGGGTGAGATCGTAAAGCCCAGAAGTCTCACAGAGGTGAGCCTCCAGCACTTTCTCCATGAAGGAGCCATATGTCTGGGAATGAACCCTCTTTACGGAGTGTCAGACATCTAAGTCACTTGGGCAGGACCCTATTACTCGTTAGTCTGCCCTGGGTGTTCTGGCTTTAGGGACATCCCCTGTCTATAGTCAGCTGAGCTAGCTCAAAAGATAGAGATGGAGGGACAACTTTTAAAATCTCAGCACCAAATAAAACTAATTCTGAACAATGAAAGTCCAAAAGGGAAGGCAATTGCTATACAGGCCACAAAGGACACAGGCTGGCTTAAGCCAGATTATCTCTGGGATTAGGTTCTGGGCCCCAGCCTTGCTATTAGCCTTTCTGAGCCTCACTTTCACCATTAGAGAAAAATGGGATTAGGAACCTCTCCTTGCAGGGGTACTGTCAGGACTTAGAGACAGTGTATATAAAACACCCTGATAGAGGATCATAGATGGGTCACAAATTAGTGTTGCCCAGGCTGTATGAAGATGCTGAAGCTAGGCCCTGGAAGGAAGGGCTGTGTTCTGTACCGTTCTAATCTCATCACTTAATGTTAGGTTAGGCATATTGAAAATATCCAATGGGATCTTTGTTTAAGGAATCTGTTGTGTTTTCTAAAGCAAGTATCAATTTCCACTCCAGTGGTCCCAAGAGGGGAAGTACGAAGAGATGGACTCAAGAAAGCAAGCACTAGCTGCCCCTCACGGGACTCGGTGGTCTCCATGACTCCAACGGGCCCACAGCTCCCACGTGGCAGCCGATGTCTGAGCACTTTCTATCTCTGGGGAATGTCTCCACACCTCCCGGGAGGGGATAGCAGAGCAGAGCGCACTAGTTATTTCTTCCCCAAACTCACTTGTACTTTGCATTCAGATATTGCACTCTGCCATTCATGGCGGTTCTGCAGTGCTGAGCTGAGATCACCCCTGGGAGCTCATTCCTGGTTTTCTGTGAGCTGCCTCTGTTCCTTTTAATAGTTTGCCTCAGTTCTATCAACCACAGTAATGTTCAGTAGCTTGCAACTTGGACTTGCTTTGATCTAGAGCAAAGTGCTTCTCCTCTTCTGAGTTTGGCTTCCTCTTCTTTTGGGTGCCATTCATTCTCTGAGAGCAGAAGACGATAACGTACAGTGCATGCTGGCACCAGGGTACTCAAGAACTACCTCCCTCCAGCACAAGCCCTGCAGCAGCCATAACTTTACTTTCTAGAATTCCTTATTCCTGGTGTTTGAGTATTTCTTTGCCCTGAGGATCTATACAAGGCTAGAAAGTTTTGTTTTGCTTTGTTTCATTTTGCTAAAGTGGGATTAGGAGGGCCAGAGAAAACCACGCCCCAGGACGGCATGCAGAATCTCTCAGGATCATCACGGAGTGGTCTGTATGAAGCGGCGCCGGGGTGGGGACCGCTTCGGGGCCTTGATTCAAGACACTGCAGCTCGTCTCTCCAAGTGTCCCTGAGCCATCAGCTGGTGCGGAATGAGCTTGGTGCAAACAAATGTTTTCTTGATGCTCTCAAGATATAAGCCTTTAGAGTACAAGTTTTTTTTCTTTTTTAAATTTTCTTTTAAAGACTAAAAGCAAATAGCAGAAACAAAGGCAGAATCAGAGTAAGAAGCGACAGTACAATGGTACAGAACTTCAAAACAATAATAAAAATTTAACAATGGTTGCTGTATTATGTATTTTCATCGTCAAATCTGTTGTTGAGATTAATAGACATGGGTTGCACAATTGGCCAAATAATTAAACATTAATGCACACTTTCAATGAGCCTTAATATTAGACCAAAGTATATAAATATCATACTGTCTTCCTAGTGTAAGCATCTGAAAGAATAAATGAAATCCAAAAGGAATAATAAATATAGTAAAATTGAAAGAAAATAAGCATAAAGAATAAACACTAAAGATGAGGTAAAGGGAAAAAAAGATAGGAAAAAAAAAGGAAGGGGGAAAACCAGGAGAGCTGAGAAGACTGCAGTTTGCATTCTCATCAGTTTCTTGAAAGTAAAAGTTCATGTTTAAAATTTTCACTGTAGTAACTCTATACGCTACTATTTATAATCTGAGTAACTACATCAAAAACAGCAAAGTGCCAAAAACCATGGTTGAATACCTCTCATCCTACTCTTCTAAATGTCTACCATTTATAATGTCTTATCACTTAGTACACTCTCTTTAAAATAAATCTTAAAAGTATAAAATAAAAAAGATAAGAAAAACAATGTTTTCAAATTTTTCCTAAAGCTGGGGCCCAGTTGCTCTCTCTTGCCCCCAGACTGGGTTTTGTGCCTTTGCTGAAGGCTGCACTTTAGGGACATGGCCATGAGGTGGCGATAGAGAGCCACGAGCACCGAGGGGAGCCTTGAATGGAATTCTATGCGATGCATTTACTGCTTTAGACTTGCCTTGTGGATTGACAAATGAAATCTATTTACTGGGTGGGAGGGAGG
>NW_004524595.1:632461-677562 GCF_000260255.1 Octodon degus | reverse complement strand
AAGGAAGGAAGGAAGGAAGGAAGGAAGGAAGGAAGGAAGGAAGGAAGGAAAAAGGGAAGGAGGGAAGGAGGGAAGGAGGGAGGGAGGGAAGGAGGGAAGGAAGGAAGGAAGGAAAAAGGGAAGGAGGGAAGGAGGGAAGGAGGGAGGGAGGGAAGGGGGAAGGGAAGGAGGAAGTAGACAAACGTTTCAGGGCAGCAGAGATAGCTCCCTGCAGTCTAAGCACCTGCTTGGCAAGCACAAGAACCCAGGTTCGATTCCCAGTACCACATACCATGCTGGCTCCACCCCATATGTGCCAAGCCAGCCACAAAGCTGGGGGTGGTGGCCCAGGCCCGCAATCCCAGCACTGGGAAGGATGAGACAGGAGGATCACTAGCACTCCAAGCTGCATAGCAAGACCCTGTACCAAATACATTAAAGAAAAAGAAAAAGAAAAAGAAAGAAAGAAAGAAAGAACATTTCAAACTGGCTTAAGCAAAAAAGGGTAACTTATTAGACAGAGTGGGGTATCAGAAGTACGCAAGAGAAGTTATTACAGCGGCTGGGAATTTGGCTCAGCAGTAGAATGCTTGCCCAGCAAGCTGGAAGCCCTGGGTTTGGTCTTTGGCACCAAAAAAATAAAATAAAATAAAGAGAAATTACTAGACACACAACTAAGCAAACCAAAAATGCACAAAACATACATGCACTGTCTTCATGAGTTCAGACTGTATCTCTAAAAGCCAGTCTAAGTGGCTCCTCTCAGGCAGCCAGGCTTTGCACCAACCTCAAATCCTACCTCAGCAATTGGGCCTTGATAGGCTTTGATGCTGTGGTTTCTCTCTCTCCCATGAAAATGCTCGAGTACTTTGCTGCTGTTTATCCACTTGGTTATCAGATGAACAATTATCATCCATAATTCCTGCTACAGCAGGTCACTGTCCTTTTCCAGTAGCTTTATGGGACAACGTCTCTTAAACGGTTTCTCTCTGAAACTCTCTCACCAAGAGAAAAATGACTCGAGCCAGTTTCTTCTGTTTAGCTAGGGCTGGCTGGGACTGCTGCTGCAGCATTAATTAATTAGTAGCCTCTTGGTCTGGTTGCCCTGGCAATGCCTACCAAGGCAGCAGAACCTTTTCAATAGAACAGCACATCGAGAAGAGTCAATTAACTTTTCTTCACACACATGTAAGCTGAGCATGTAGAATATCTGCTACAGAAACAAGCACCCGGGGGATACTCAGTAAACATTTGCTGACTACCTGAAATACCCAGGCCAGCAAGGTGGGTGCTGAGACAGCAGTCCTGAATGTCTGGGAGCTACTGTGACTCTATGAGCACTTCAACATGGTACTGACCTCTTAGGAGTAATCAAGGAAAGCAGGGAGATGTCCATAGGGCCTTTCGTCAGAGTGCGAGGAAAAAGCTAGGCCAGATCCTTCCCAGCTGGACTCATCCACTGCCATCTCCCAAGACCATGAAGAAGATTCTCCACCTTGGACTTCAATCTCAGGGGCTTTGCCAAGGCATTGGCACTACTCCTCCAGAGCTGGCTGGGTGCTGGGTCGGGGGCCCAGTTAGGAAAAGCTCTGCACTCAAGTGTGAGTGGTAGGGGATGTAGACCAGATCCGTAAGTGCAAGATCTAGCCTTCAGCTCACTAGAGGTGAGCACAGTGCTTCTACCTCAGAGCTTCGGGGGCTGTGCTCTCAGCTTTAGTGTTTGGCAGTGTTGGGCCCTCTGACTTCAACTACTTGCCTTCTTGCCTCATTGCCTGACCAATCACTGATTGCTTTTCAAAACGGGGGTGGGGGGGACGGTAAGCTAGTCTAAGTTGAGGACAACTGAAAACTCAATTACTGGCCCAGGTGGGTTTCCTGGAAACACAGCATAGGGATGTGGAAGGCACGGGGCCCACGCAGCTGCTCTGTATTGTGTAACTGACCCTGCTCAGCTGTGCTGATTTCTCCCTGCAGTCGCACTTCCTCACTCATGTTTTCTGCTCCTCTAATTCCAGCTTTGCCTTTCCTGGGAGGTGCCCCTGGTCTAGCCTCACCTTCTCTTATTCTTTCGATAAGAACTGCGGATTTCAAGAGAGGGGCCTTCTTGGCTCAGCTATGCTCTTGACCAACCAACAGTATGTGAAGCCAAGGTGAGGGCAGGTTGTCCTCGTGACCACCCTGGGCAATTCCCTCCACTTGGGGCTCATCTGAAAAGCTGCTCTGGGGGGTCAGGACAGACACCCCATCCTGTGTCGGCGGCAGCTTCCATGATCAGAATGTCCTGTACATTTTGAGTTCCTGTGGTTTACGTGCATTGCTGGTCTTCGTTCAACACACCTTCTTTTCTTTCCACATTTGCTTACTTACGCTGAGTATCTTTTCCCTGAGTATGTTTTTCACTTTCCCATCACCCAACCCACCCATAGGTAGTCTTACATTATATTGCTAGATCTCAGAGTCTGATGGATAATATGGGATCTCAATTCCAAGGCTCCATGTCTTCCACCCCAATCCTTATTCTATCTACCATCACCTTCTTGTCTGTTGGAAAGCATTTGTCTCCAGAATTTACATTGGCATAGAACTCTGCAGCCATCTGAGTACCCAGGTCTGTTCTAAAGTAACTTATTCAGCAGAATCTAATTTTGAGAATTCTGAGGTTTTAGCGTTATGAAGATTGAAGATTGTCATAGCACAATTAAACAGAGTGGCCACGAGTCCAGGTTAAGCTATCACTAGCTTTCACCAAAAATTCAGTTCTGACATGTTAACCAGAGACCAATAGCCTAATGCTGATTCCCAGGACCTATTGGAAGCAAGGGCTTTCTGGGTCGGCTCAAAGGGCCAAAGTTAAAGTAAACACTACACATCCCACCAAATGTTCGTTGAGGAGCTAGTATGTGTTAAGACTTACCAGCTAAGATGGAAGAAACATGGAGTGAGAAAAAGTTCTTGCTCTCAAAGTGACAAATTTATTCATGGACTTGTATTACTGATGCAGAATTATGAAATAAAAGAAGGGCAATGAGAGCAATGAACAGTTTGAGGAAATCATCTATCAGAAGAATGTGATCTGTACTTGAGGGTTCAAGTGGAGACTTTCCCAAGGAAACGAGACTTTTTAACTGAGTGCTGAAAATAAACTTATCTAGGCCAATGAGCTGGGATGGGAAAACAACACCAGGGATAAGCAAAGGCCGGGTGGCCAGAGGGGTCATGGCACACCCATGGAAGAGCAAGAAGACCTGAGTGAGGGGTCATAATACAGATGAGACTGGAGAGACAGGAGCGGAGCTTTTGAAGTCATGTGAAAAACTCTGGGCTTGATCTCACTAGCCCGGGAAATAGTGCCGTGGCAGGGTGTGGAGTAGCCATGCAGGTAAATGTGGTGCAGGCTTATAAGGGAGGCTACTTTCAGATTCCTGTGTTCAAAGAGCCTCCTCAGTTACAAAGAAGAAAGCAGTATTTTTGGAGAGGCCAGAATGGTGTCATAGGCCAAAGGAGGAGCTAGTATAGGAAATACCAGCAGTATGACAGAGCTGGTAGTAGAACAGCTGTCATCATGATGGACAAGGGGGGCTGCATTTGCCAGGTGTTAATGGTAAGACCATCAAAAGCTCATAGGCTGCTAACGAAGTTAATCAATAGAGTCTCCCTGCTTTAGATACTATAGAGAAATGGGCAGGAGAGATAGTGTTATGGTTTGTGTCTAGTTGTCCCTGCCAAAGCCTCATGTAACCATTGGGGTGGGTTCCTAGAGTTAGTGATTCATTCATGATCCAATGCTGGGATTGTGGGTGGGTGTGAGTGGTGCTTAGATTACGGATGTGAGTGCTACACCCGCCCTGGGGCAGATAGCCTGAAGGCAATGTAAGGAAAGGAGAGAGGCTTGCCTCTGCTGCTGCTGTGATTGCCTCTACTCCTGCCTTTTTGCTCTTGCTGTTTTGCTCTCTTCTGCCAGCATGAACTGCTGCCCTCTGCCATGTACCACTGCCTTAGAGCCAGCCAAGTATGGACTGAAACCTCTGCAAACTGTGAGCCAAATAAACCCTTCCTTAATTTTGATTGTCAGATATTTTGTTCCAGTGATGAGAGAAAAGTAACAGAGACAGATGGGCAGTGCCAACTGTAACTGGGGAAGTTTTCATAGAGAACACGGCACTTGCACTTAGAGTCACTGTAAGATGGCTAGATTTGGACCTGCTGGAATGGAAAAGAATGGGAGCTTCAAGTGTTTCTAAGGCAGATACTTCAGGCTGTGTGATTAGTTACTAGCCCAGCACACTCTGTCGGCTTCTAATAACTCACTTGGGAGCACAGAGGTATTCATTTGACCTTGGCTCCAGTGTATTGAGGGTCTCTTCTGTATCAGGCATTGTGAGCATACCTAGGTGACACCATACAGATGCTGCCCTAAAAATACTTTTGCTCCCAGCTCACCGTCTTCCCAGCCAGTGAAAAGGATTCTACTAGTAGAGGTGGGTGACCTTTATGTCACCCAGGCAGCCTGCTCAAAGTGCAGGTTGCCAGGCTTATCCCCAGACCAATTAATTTTTACTTTCTAGCCCAGGGAGCAAGCTTTCTTTCCACAGAAACATGCCAAGAGGGTGCGCATACTTTCTGAAGCATGGAAATTGGAGAGGTGGAGGAAGGAGCGAGCGCTTCAGAGACTGTATTCAATATGTGACAAGCATTCTATGTATTACTTGGTTCGGTCCTTCCAGTGACACTGCCATGTTTCCATTATCATGTCTACTTCACAGAGAAGGAGGCCAAGGCGAGGAGAGGCTGAGAGGTCCGCCTAACCATACAGCCCATATGTTGTTTTCACAGTAGAAATCGCATCCCTCATAGCCAAAAAAATTTGAAATGCAGTCTAGCAGTCAGGAACTGAAAACAGCTCACCACTCTTTGGTCCAACAAGAGACAACACCAGTGCCTTTGAGGAAAGAGCCTTAAGGAAAATCAACCATGATTTTCCCGGCATGCTTCAGCAGGTGGAGTTCCCATGAACACCTCCAGAGCAGCAGGGAGGAGCACCAGGCTGGGGGAGGGGCTGACTTTCAGACCAGTTGGAAGACAACAGAGCCAAATGAATCTGAAAGTCACCAGAAGGGCCACATGGGAAACTCATATGCCCTCATTTGGCAAAGTCCTTGCTTTGTTGGTAAAACTGACTCTCTGATTCTGAGACACAGCTGGAATTCTGTAGGCAGGTGCACAGACCCCACAAAACCACTTCTAACTGGGAGAAACAGCAAGCAAAAATGTCAGCATCCTTTCTTCCTCCTCCACTGCCATTTAAATATCAACTACTGGGTCAGACCATCCCTAGTCCTTTCTGGATGGCAGATTGTACTCAGAAAAGCAGATATTGGCCTGCAGAACCAAATCTGCAATCCCTGGGAGTTATAAGGAGAAAATTGCCAGGTCTAATAAACAGGCACTAAGGCTGAAGCAGATGAGACCCGAGGTTCAGTTCCATTGTGCAGGGGAAGATTGGCAAGCACACCCCAACTGGAGCAGATTATTGCAGTGGAAGGAGAATATTTCATAGGATATCTTCAGAGGGAAAGGCATACAGAGGAATTGGTTCCAAATATACAAATATATATTTAAATTATCTTTGCAGTAACAAGCTAGGTAGGAATATGTAATTGATGCATATGCATGAGAACATAATTAAGAACTATAAGACTTGGAAGATTTTCAAGCTCTATGGCAATTATAAAACACACAAAAAATGCCCTTCCTTGGGGTATAGGGCAATTATTCAAGCATCTCTCTTCATTATGGAAGCTGGAACTTAAACTGCATCATATAGAAATAGGATAAACAAGGGGTGAGCTGTCATAAGCTAGTCGTGGTTGCCAACTTTGTGCTTTTCCAAGTGTCTTCCCTCACATTATCTTATTTGATCCCTAAGTGCATGAGTTTCTTATTGCTGCTGTAACAAATTACTACACATTTAGAGGCTTAAGATAATGCAGTTGTTTTATCTTGCACTTCTGGAGGCTGGAAGTCCACGGTCATATGGGACTTGGTCAAAGTGTCATCAAGAGTGGTTCCTTCTGGAGTCCCAGTAAAGATCTGTTCCTTGCCTCTCCTCACCTGCCATTCTGTGCTCTTGGCCCTTTCTCCATCCTCAAGGTCAACCAGAGAACATCTTCGAGCCTCTGCTTTCATCATCACACTGCCACTGTCCCTCTGTTCTTCTGGCTGCCCCCTTATGAGGACACCTATGATCTACTGGATCGATCCAGATAATCCTGGAGACACTCCAAGATAGTCCACTTAGTCACATCTGCAGAGTCCCTTTTTGCCATATAAGGTAACATCTCTACAGATTCCAAAGACTAGGATGTGATTCTCTTTGGGGGACATGTTTCAGCTTCCCATGCTACAGAAATCCTATGAATTAGTTATGTAAATCCCATTTTTAAATGAAGAAGTGAAGATTCAGAGGGTTTCTTAACTTGCTTTGTTGGGTACTATTTTATTCATGTATCTGACCAATATTTACTGAGTGTTCTCTTTGTGGCAGACGCTATAATTAGTATGAAACAACATACTGGAAAGTCTACTCTGAGGAGATAAGTGGGAAAAGTAAACAGTTATTTAAAAATTTGCATAGCTACAAACATTCTACTGTTGGATAGGAAAGGAACAAAGTATTGGAAAAGAAAATTGTTGGCAAAGCCATCATTTAGAATGGGGAGGAGGGATTTGGGGAGAAGCCTTCATTGAGGAAATGGAGTTTATGTCAAGCAGAAGATGCAAAGGAGCAGGAACAGTGTCTGATGCTGAAGGGGCAGCCAGGACATTGGCCCTCCAGAAGGACAGAATGTGCAGTCACCAGAGCACCAGCGTGGCTGGAATTGAGTGAAGAAATGTCATCTCCCCTTGAAAGAACTTCCTGACCCTGAAGTTGGAACCCTCCTCAATATGTGATACCCTTTCCAGGCACCTCTCATTGGATCACCACTGATATTAATTCCAGGAATGCTGTATGGTGATCTCCTGGACCATACTGTGGGTCATGGAGCACAAGCACTGACTGCATCAACTCATTTCCTAGTAAGCAGTCATGCACAGAGTAGGTGCTCAATAGGCACTTGCTGAATAAATGCACGTGTGTATACTATGCGAATTCCTTTTCTCATACAACTGCCTGAGCTTCAGTATAATCAGACCACAAAGTTATTAACCCTGAAACTCTACTATGCATAGAACATATTATTCCTTTATTTCTGTATAGCTGATCTTCCTTGCAAACTCCCTCCCTTCTCAATCCTGTCCTCCATCTATTCATAGGTATTAAGGAAAAAGATTAATTCAATCCTTTCAAATTGTAGCATAACACATAACTCTTAGCAGACTCTTCATGTAACATAATATGTTTATTTTGGATTTCAGATTTTTGATCCTTTTCCACCAAGGTAGCAAGTAAGTGAATGAAGAGGTCTCCTCCACAGGTGATCCAATAGCTCTCCTGTACCCTAACCCAATAAAAATTAAAACTTCTGGGTTGGAATTGAAGCTGGCTGAGGCAAACACATACCCAGTCAGGTACTTAGGACACTGCAGAACATACGGAATGATTCATCCATGTTTAGTTTCCTACGTAATCAATATTACTAACTATAACTAAGTGAGGCAGACCACCTCCCAAAGAATCACTCCCTGTGGCTGGGTCAAATGTCTAGGAACACAATTTTTGTTAGATGTCTTTTCCTTATCTGGAAGTATGAGTAAGTCTTGGTGTCCCTTTGGGCAATATTCTTATAGGGATCAATTTACAAAATCATGTTGGGGAGGGAAGATGAAAGATCTCGAAGGAAAGCATAGCCACCTTTCCCGCCCCACACTTCTAACCTTCCAATGGGTTCATTTCACCCCAGATCAAGAGCCTGCAGAGTTATGTCCCAATTATATTTATCTTTCAGTACCCTTCAGGGATTGATTCCAGGAGATATCCAAATCTATGGATGCTGAAGTTCCTTATATAAAATTTATATAAAATGGCATAGCATTTGTATGTAACTACCTTCTCCCTCCCATATACTTTAAATCATTTCTAGGTTACTTATAATACCTAAAACTCCATAAATAGTTTTTATCCTATGTTATTTAAGCAATGATGAGAAAAAACTATACATGTTCAGTACAAATACAAATTTTAAAATTATTTTCACTCTTTGTTTTGTTGAATCTGCTGAAAAGAAGCCCATGGGCAAGGAGGGCCTTGGGAGCTGTACTCCTCAAGACTTCTAGAACTTTCATTGTCCTTTGATTCTGCGGCTTTTTCCAAGTGTGTCCCTCAGTTTTCCCAGTTTTGTTACCTTGAGCAGTCTAATTTCTTCCTGCTTCAACTCCTCTACATACCTCACCATCTTTAGCAGACTAACTAAACTTGACATAACCCTATCAGAGGACAGTTATTCAATTCATGTAGTTACTTTGAGGATGGGGACTACCTCCCCTGAATCCAGACAGGCCTTGTTACTCCAACTCTGTCCTCCCAGTTGAACCTCTCCAGAAATCCTGCCTCTCTTTGGAAGCCCAAAACAAGTTCCCCCTCTCGGAAGGAAACTCAGAATTCTTTAGACCACACTGTCTTCTTTGCTGAATGCTTGCTGTGCTAATTCTAAGTAGAACTACACAGTTCAAGGCTAAATTACCCTCCATTTGTTCCATATGACTTGCTTCCCCAACTAGCTGTGAAGCCCTGAGGACAGGGTTCTTGACACCTTACTGCAGAGAAGCCTGAGAAAGCCGAATCACCACTCAGTGGCTGAAAGCATCACAGATTCTCCTGCCCTGGTACCTGCTGGCCCAGGTTGATGCATTTAGGCTCATAAAGTCAGTACCCATGCTGGCCCAGACACTTGGGCCCCTGCAGCAGTTGGAACCCACTCCTGAATGGAGAAGGTGGTAAGAAAGCTGATTGCCCATAGTAAATAACTATTGTAATTATGGAAGATTATTCTCAACAGACCAGCAGACGGAAACCAATTTGCATAACAGACGTGGTTATTCATGGGTATGTTTGTGACTTGTCTACCAAGGCAGATGAAGACCCTAAAATTAATAAGTGTATGCAAGCACCAGCAAACGAAATCGTCACTCCTTCACTCTCTGCACACATGTTGCCCCAGGTTGGACTCCGCATATCTAGATTTGTATGTGGAATTGGGGGTCCCTGGAGAAAGTGAAAGCCTAAGAGTGCAGAACTAGAGGAACGTTGCAAAAGTGTGGCCTGCTTGATGTTGTCCACCTCTCCAAGAGGTCAAGGTTACCAGTTGCTCACCCTAGGAAGTCTGGTATGTCCCGGAATCCTATGGCTGTGAGACAGATGCCCAATTCATTTTTCCCTGTGGGCTGGAGGGCTGTAGGTGTGGCCTGGCTAGCAGCCATCTGCCCTTCCCCCTTGGTTCCCTTGGTTCTCCCTTGTCATCCCCCACTTACCCCATAGTAGATTGGAACAGTTTATTTCTGTGTTCTCCCAGGCTATCTGGAGTGTTTGCCACTCCAACAGGAGCACACCCAGGCAGTGCGGCACCCCTCCCTTACTCCAGCTCTTCAAATAATACTATTGTGGTTTTGAGAACAGAGGGAACACCCTCAAGTGGCTAAGATCAGAAAGGGAGGCATATGGGCCCCTTATTTGCATATCCAACATTCAGAGCAAGCCTTCTAGAAGATTCCCTGGTTTCAGCCCTTACCCTCACAGAAACAGATCAGTAAGCACTACATAAGTAGCACTTCTCAGGTGTTAGTCTAAAAGGACTCTCTCCTGTATCCTGACCCACTATGGTGCAGCACCGGCTCTATTACAATGAAAGCTCATTCTGTGTTCCTATGAGCCTGCTTTTGAGAGTAGTGTGGGCCTCAAAAGTCCTCTAACTTTATTTAGTGAAGTTTACTTGCACGTTTACTTTACTTATATCCTAAGGAGTGTAGCCAGAGCAGTCAGTTTCCAGAAGATGAATAAACACTCAGAGCTGCTAGCACCAAAAAGCCATAGAGACCAGCCAACAGCAAACCCTAGCCACAGAGATGCAGCACCCAGGAGAGTTGGCCTCCAGCATCTAGCACAAGCTGGTATGGGATGGTGAAGGTCAGCAGTGGCAGTGAACAGCAGCTGGCTATGTGAACTGTTGGCTTCCAGAATTATCTGGTGACATCAGGACGGCTAGCAGAGCCCCGCTTTGATGCATGATTTTTCTCTGAAGCCACCAGAAAACACTAGGCAGATTGGCATCCACTTTAGAGAAGAATGAAGAGAAGCTACCTGGGAAGTTCAGAGAGCACAGCACGCCAGGAAACAGGCTCTCTAGCAACCATCTGTAACCCTAAGGGTGTGGTATGCCATGAAAGTGCAGTGCGTGCGGATGGGGAAGGCGATCCAGGAAGCTGAGCGTAAGGCCTTCCGGGTGGCTCTGGTTACCGGCACTGATAGGCCAGCCTGAGCAGGTACCCAGGTATCCTGTACCACGGAAACAGCCCCAACTAGGGAGCCAGTTCCTTCAAACCAAGTGATAAAATACTAAGTTAGCAGCCTCTTTTTCTTTTTCTTTCTTTCTTTCTTTCTTTCTTTCTTTCTTTTCTTTTCTTTCTTTTGTTTCTTTTCTTGTTTCCTTCTTTTTAAAGCCAACTAGTCCTTGGAAGACCACTTGCTTGATAAATGGGTTTTTGTAGCCAAAGCTCTTAAACAATACAGATATCGAGCTACAGAGAAAAAAACAAATAATCCTTAAAGGAAGCTTCCTAAATGTGAGGCTTCCGGGGGGAGATTCACACTAAAAGATAAATATCTCAGGTTTATTTGAAGGTTTTCTTTCTTTTCTTTTTCTTTCTTTCTTTCTTTTTTTTTTTTTTTTTTTTTTTTTTTTTTGAGGGAGGCGGAACTGGGTATTTGAAGGTTTTCTTTCTTCTAAAGATTAGCTCTTAAATATGTAATACCACGCAATTGCTTACTTACCTCTTTAAAAATTCTTTGTAAGCAGGTGTGAAAAGAGTTCAGCTTCAACATCCCAGACTCTTAAACTCAAAGCCCTGGCCCTGCTTAAGTCCCCGACATGCTACGCCCTGTTTTAAAAAGGACACGTGCATAACACCCACGGGCTGCAGCGAGCTTGGGCCCCGCAGCTCCTAGTTAGATACATCCACATTCACTTGGAGGGAAAAGCAGGTTGCGGGAAGCTCTTGGATGAGGCCTCTGGGAACTCCTGATGGGGATTAACCGTCTATCAGGAAACCTTCCAGAAGTAAATTCTGCTGTGGGAGCGGCTGGGCGAGAGACTGGGATGAAAACGATCTGTAAGCCGGACAGTGCGGGTGCCCTGAGGGTGCCGTGTGGGGCAGTGGGGAAGGTGATGGTACAGCAAGCGCAGGCAGACGGGGGACAGCAACGCAGGCTTTTGCTGGGAAATCTTGGAAAGCAGGACCCCCTGCTGCTCGCGCAGGGCTGTCCAGTGAGACAAGGGCAGTACACTCCTGGCAGCGCAGACTCTTAATTACCGGAGAGGCCTGCAAGGCCGCGCATCGGTTCTGTCTCTGCTTACGTTTCCAGGTGCCCAGGTTCCTCTAGGCCGGCAGATCCGAATTCCTGGCTACCTGAAGGGGCATCCTCCACTGGCGGTGGGTGAAGTCAAGGCTGCTTTAATAATATTGCTTAGGTGGTAGCTGCCTTTTTTGGCAGTGCTGACGCTGACACCGACGGTGCAAAAGCAACAGGGCCCAAGCAAGGCTGTGGCGCCAGGCCGAACAGCCAGCCGCCCTGTTCCTTGCCGCCAGCCACATGCTTGCAGTGAAAAGGAAGGGAAAAAATCAATTTCATTTAAGAATGTCTTCAATGAAGCAGTAAAAATGATTCATTTCATTAAATCTCAACCCTTGAATACGTGTCTTTTTACTATTTTCAGTGAGGAAATTAGACTTCATAAAGCAAGTGGTTGAGTGCAGAGAGCTCCTGGGTAAGCTTCTTCCGTTGACAGCTGTCCAAGGTTGGCCTTGGTGGCCCAGAAGGGTTTCCAGTAGGCTCCACAGTGACTCCTCTGCCACTCGGCGTGCCACAGCAGGTCCTCCCTCACAGAGTCTAGGTGGAGGGCACTTGTCCTTGGTCACCTTAGCCAACCCTGGGGATAGTAGTTCCCTGTTTTGTCTGCTTCTGTGTTCTTTAGTTCTCTCATTACGTTTTACCCTCATGGCTCCCAAGTCCTGTTAGATTTGAAAAGGGATTTTATTAATCTTCCCTCCTCAGTTTCCTGAGTGGTGTCTGTCTTCAGAGTGGACCCATATTAAGATGTACCAGTAAGATGCTTTCCTCTGCAAAGAGCCCCGAGACTATTCCTGTCCTGAGTTCAGCAGTCCCCTCAAGCCCTCAAGCATTCATTAAGATGCTCTTAGCTTTTTTGTTGCTGGGACAAATTTCTGGTGCCCACGATTTCAAGGAGAGGGTGTTTTTGTTTGTCTTTGGGCTCATGGTCTCAGAGATTTCCATCTGTGTTCCCCTGTGTGCTCCACGGCCCAGGGCGAGGCAGAGGGAAGCTGCTATGATCCCCAAGGCCACACTGCCATGGCCCTCCAGACACACTCAGGGAGTGCTTGACTAGCCTTCCAGGCAACTCTCAAGCCAGTCAGAGGGACAGTCAAGATTAAACATCACAGATTCCACAGTAGCCCAAAGGATTTGTAGAGCCCTGCCCAGAGGGCCTGCTTTTGAACTGGGTGAGTCCTGATGAAAACATCTCATCTGGTCCACTTCTGGTTTTTGCTGTCCTGGATCTGTGGCCCTTGTTTCGTCTCACAAGACAGAGGAAACAAACACAGCTTTCCTAGCTGAGGTGGGAGAGGTGGAGAGTAATAGCTGAATGGCAGCTTTGAAACTGACTGGAAACTTTCTTCTTCCTTCCCTCCCTCAAGTCCTTCCTGAGAGGCAGCAACCCAGAGCAGGACAGCTGGGATCCTTTCTCTCCTTTCCTGTCCTTCCCTCAAGCTCCAAGCTGGGCTTTGAGAGAGGAACACACCACCCTGAGGGTGGGGACCGGCAGCATCTTTTACTGGAAAAATACCTATCAGGGCCCTCAGAGCTCTAACAACCACCTGAGGAGAGGAGCTGGGATTAACTTACTTCCTTTATAGGTCAGGGAGAGTCATTGAGCTTCTCTCCTTTTCAACAACTGCCAACATGTCCTCTGCTCTGCCAGGCCCCCAGAGCAATGTCTCCAAACCAGTATATCCTATTTCAGCCATTTGTCATTACAGCCATTGGTTGCTGTCCTGTGAATGCACTGCCCACAGCTCTATCACTTTCCCAAGTTCTTCCTTCTACAAGGAACATCTGTCTCTCCTTAGGTCTGACTTTAGCCTTCAAACCAGGTACCACCCCTTCCAGGAAGTCTTCTAAGGCTTCCTGGCCGACCTGAAGGCTGGCTATATTTTTCATATCTTATTCTGAGCTGATTCTCTTATAATTTCCCTCAACCAGACTATCTCCAAAAGGACTGAAACTGGATTGTCATCTCTGCATATCAGGATCCTATGTGCTTTTTAAAAACAAGAGAAGTCTATAAATAATAATATGAAACACAAGATGACCCATCTGACCATTACCTATCTCAGAGTTATTAAATATCTGTTGTCACTAGAGTGCAGTTAGGTGTCATTTTTCTAAAGAAGAAACCGAGGCACAAAGGACCTGGGCGATTTGCTTAAGTGACACAGCTAGTCAGCAACCAAGGCTCAGCACTGATAATGCCTCTGGCGGGTGACATTTGCAGGGCCACAGGAAGGTGGTGGTAAGAAAATGGATTAAGAGTATGATTCAGGCTGCAAAGGTAGGAGGGTCGGTAGGTGGCTGTCGACCTCCACTCATTCCGTGCTGAGCCTGAGGGGAGGGAGGCACATTTAGTCAGAGTCATGGTCAGTTTTCTGTCTGGGAACTGATCCACTCTGAGGAGGGCTGGTGGGGCCGTCTCCGAGGCCTCCTCAGAGGAGCACCAGACATCCTGAGCAGCCCAAAGACACAGCACCCAACATCTCAGGAGTCAGCTGGGCCATTTGAAACCCAATTCCCCTGCTGCTGCTCTAGTTCCTCAGTTCTGTATTGGGAACCTGACTAAGATCCCCAGCTGCCTATATGAGGGGTCCTGCAAAAGAATGAAATAAGAAACTGAGACAAATTTAATTACTCATGACAAGTGAGGCCTGGGAGATCAGTGCCTCAGGATGGGCAGAGACAAAGACTCCAAGCTAGCCGCTATTTATTGGGTGTATACAATAATAGAGAGATTATCGGATGACTCAGAGGGCGGCAGTGACTCTATGCTAATGAGATCTTAATGTTGATGAGGCTGTTGGGAGAGTTGGCAGGATAAGAAGGAATTTGTCCTTTCCCAAGGTGAAACCCTATTTTTACTACTACACGGTTCTCAAAAAACCAGACTGTCCTCAGCTGGTTCAATCTTGTCCTGGGTGTCCCAGCATCACAGGACCTGCACAGCAGTGACCACAGGCACATGGGATCGTGTTACCACATAGCATAGCCAGCCCTTAGGGCAAGACGGTGGGCCTCAGACAAGCTTATCACAATTTAATTATGAAATGATTTTTCCCCAGCTACTACAATGAATGGTCCTCAATGGTTCTGGCCCGTACATCCTGAGGGAAATCACCCTGCTGCAGTGGGAGCCTTCAAGTTCACTACCACTGAGCTGCCTTAGTCACCGAGGGTAAGATCACAGACCTTGGGAAGTGGCTCAGGTGACACAGATGATCACACTCGCTTAAAGCAGTGGGAAGCAAGGGCAGAGGGACAGGGAGGATGCAGTACCCAGGAGAGTGGAAGGTACACCGGCAGAGCCCTGCACTGACTGATGCTCCTGCACTAGCCTCTGCTGGTCACGAGAACTGAGCTGAGGTGGGACCATGTTTCTGGGGCCCAGTCCCACATGCAGTCCACCAGGGTGACACGGGATGAGTACGCCTGACCACAGCCAATCTTACTGAGCAGTCAGATGAAAGCCACTGGAATCTATCCACATTTCTGGGGGTGTGAATGGGATGCTGCTGGCATGGCCAGTGGGTGGCCGCTTGAACACCTGCAGAGTGGCTCACCGCCTTCTGCATGACCGAGGCATCTTGGACATCTGGTGCTTCGCGTGCCTCAGGTGTAGTTACAGTCAATCATGAATATTCAGAGTCTACTCAGCTCCTTGATTCCTTCCTATCTATGTTCAAACACACGTGTTTCACTTTCCTTATCGTGTCTCACAAGTGATTCGCCTCTACACCTGGTGGTTTGTTTCTGTTAGTTACTAGAGAGAATCCAACATTCTCAAGCAGTGCAGTGAAGGCACATGACACCAGGTTTGTCTAAAAGGACAGGAAACAACCTTCTCCAAACTACTTACAACTTGTAAAGATAACAGGAGTACCCTGAGACTCAGGGTCCAATGACTTCCCTAAGGCCACAGGCACACAAGAGCAGGGGTGGCACAGGGGACAGAGCGCTTCTGGTCATTGTGTTTCCTATTTCTCCAGCTCACCCCTGGATCATTTTCATTCCCCAAGGGCCCCTAGTGCTCACAACAGGATGTGAAAAATGCAAACCCCTTTGCCCAGCTCCTGATGGGGACAGTACGGACCTAACAAAACCATCGTTCCTGGAGCTGCAGGGATCACAGTTCACCCCCCCCCACTGTCCCCCTTCCCATGCATGCGTGCGCTACAGATTTACTTCTATGGGCCGTCGCAGAATGATCTCAAGGGCTATGCTTGGCCGTGCTTGCAAGCCTAACTATGCAGCTCCTGTTTTACCATAGGAGTCCACAGGAGGTTCCTATGGGCTTGGCCCCTTCCATAAGCTAATCCTGGGCGCACCCTGAGAGTACCATGTTCCTCTGAGCATGAAACCCTAGGCCAGGCCTCGCTCATGATCTTTCATTCCTTCCTTGCAAGGAAGCTGCCAAGAGCCAAGGAAGGAATGTTCTAGTGAGTTAACCAAGCTGCGCTGAGAAGGCCACCACCTGTTCAAAGTGAGGGTGAGTGTTAGTGCACAAGCCACCCTCGCTGCAGAGCCTCTGTGCCTGCCATGCCCAAGGAGAGAGTCTGGCACCTGCCTGAGGGCTGCTGCCGCCTGCAGGGCTCTTGCTGCTGGTGCACAGACACGTGCTCAGAGTGGGCTGTGCAGGCCACGGGTGAGCAGTTAGCCCTCACCTCAACCTGGGTCTGGCCCAGGACGGCCACCCCCACCACTGCCAGAGCATGTACTCGGACTCACAACATGAGTGCAGAGGGCTCTGGAATGTGAACCAGCTAGTTAATTCTCCCAGGAGAATGAATTCTCCATGTATTGGAGCAGAGGCTACCCAAGTACCTAGAACAATGCCCAAGTTGTGACAAAGGTAGAATCTGTCCAGATTTGGACAGTCCGGTCTGCTAGGGGCTGGCACTTGGTGTCACAGTGACATCCAAGTCTGTCAGAGGGCCTTTGTAGAAAGGTGTTCCAGTCACTGAGACTCAATATCTGACACCCACCACCTACAGGAGCAGATGTGTGTTTTGGCTCATGTTTCGGTCCATGGCCAACTGACTGCAAAAGACAAACAGGTCAGAGGGGCACGTTGGAGAATAAAGCCGCTTGTCTCCTGGTAGCCTGGAAGTAGAGAGAGAAGGGATGAGTCCGGGAGGGACACAGACCCTTGCAGGACACCCACACCCTGCACCTGTTCAGACCAGACCCTGCCCCTAACAGCACACTGAGCCCTTCTCATTAGCGGAGCAATCTCCCCATGATTAGAGCAGTCCCCAGTCAGTCACCTCCCAACAGTCCCTCTAGGAGCTCATCAGGCTTTAGAAGGACATCTAGATAGAAGTCATAACAGATAATGTTTGTCTCCTTAAGCAAATCTTATCCAATGATAATTTTCATTTAGCAACCTGAATAGTTACTTAGTTTTAGAATGACAAGATTCACCTGAATTGCATCGACCTTAAAAGTCTTCCGTGTACAGCACCCACAAATACTACTTGCACGCTAAGCAGGCAACCAGAGCCTGGGAAGAAGGGAGAGAAGCCTGAATGTTGCCTTGTGCCTTAAGGAGACACACTGGAAAGGAGCTCTTAAATAAGGGGTTTACTGTTTTCCAGAAATAAATGCAAGGTGTAAAGTACAATACATCGACTAAAACCCAAGGCAGAACAAAAAAAGGTCTGGTGAAGAAAGCAAGTCCCCATGCAGCTGGATTTTGGGCTGGGGCTGGCTTGGCATCAGGCAGGGCCCTGCATTCACCTGGGTTTTCCAGGCTATTCCCAGCTAAGGCTGTCAGCTGCGGGTCCCACGCATGGAGCCCTCACATGGGGACAGTGCGCCCTCTAGTGTTCGCATCAGCCCCAGCACACACCCTCCCTGCAAGGAAAGCACCAAATGCTGGAAACCCTGCTCACCTCTATACCTCATCTAGACTCCACATGAGCCCTGGGAGGTCAGCCATGCTACCACCAATTAATTTCTCAGTGAGCCAGAGAGATCCTAAAAGGTTACTCTACTTGACCAAAGCCTCCTCAACCGAGAGCCAGCACCCTACTGGCACCTTAGCTTTGCCAATGCAAAAGAAAACCCTGGGCTTCTCACCTCTGGCCTGAGAGTTCCTGGATGACACTCAGCCCTTCAGGATAGGGCTCCAGCACAGTGACAGGGCCTGTGGGGTCAGCTCCCCCTGCCTGCTTGGCCATGTTCATGCTCAATTCCAGTTCTCTGAGCCACTTGCTGCTTTCCAAGCACCATTCCATTACCCATTTCCAGGTCTCTTTCTGTCAGGGAATGTCCTCTCTAGAAACCTTCCTTCTCCCTTTATTTTCCTACCTACTGCCTCTTGTTAGAAAATGGTTCAGCAGTACCTTTCAAGGAGCCTCCTGGGCCCTCTCAGCTTGGACTAGATACCTGTCCTCTGTTTCCACAGTGCTCTGTGGGTCCCCTGGTCATACACCTGTGGGTCACCTGTCACTCAGTAGACCATGAGCTGTGTCCCCATGGCCTAGCCAGCACCTGACCACCACAAGAATTTAGTAGATGTCTTCAAATGGACTGTGAATGTTTAGCTATCTGCATGGAAGGACACATGGACATGCTGAACACTCACTGCTGACTGGCCTCACCATCCCATGGCCTCATCAGCACTGTGTGTCATCCAGCTGAGTTCCCGAGCAGTCCCTCAGGACACAGCACCTCGGTGACAGTGGAAGCCCACAGGGAACACCTGCATCCCAGTCTGCATCTCCCCATTGCCTCCCCACTACCAGGGCTCATTCTAGGTCACAGTAAAATTGCTCATCAGAGCCTCCAGGGCAGTTTCTGGTCAAGCCTCAAGTCTACCAATGTAGGTTGGTGTATGATCCCCAAAACATCTAGTTGGTACCCTGGGGCTCTGTTATTGTGTCTCTCTAGGTGTTCCCCAAAGGCTCATGCAATGCTGAGGACTAGGCTTTCAAGAGGACACTGAATCTAGAGTGTGTGGTGCTGGGATTAAGGGAATGTGATCACTCACTAACTGGTTTGGCCCCGCTCTCATCCCAGCAGGCTCAACAGACTATAAAAATAGCAGGAAGATGCTGTGAGGGTCCCTTGCTGTCTTCGCTGTCCTCTGCCACCGTGCATGGTTGCCACTCTGCCATGCCATCCTTGCCTTGGAGCCAACCAGTTTTGGTCTGAAGCTTCTACAAACTGTGAGCTAAATAAACCTTCCTTCCTTTAGCTTTGGGTGTTGGGTATTTTGTCTCAGCAGTACAGGCTCTGATGGATAAATCTGCTGCTTCTGAAGTTTGAGGTAAGCAGAGGGCTTTGTCTTCCTCTATTTGCCTCAAGAAGTGCTTTAGTAACAAGATGGCCACTCCCTCAGAGGTCCCTGCAGCTGAGTCCCTGTGTTGGAGACTAGGGAAGCCCCACGCACTGGCCACACTCAAGAAAGTGGTTTGACATGCCCAGAGAGGGGTGTGAAGAAAAAGAAAGAACATTTAGTATGAAAGCTTACATGCCTCACGAGTGGTCAGTGAGGAACTGTGTCCTTTAAAACAAAATAACAAAAATAAAGAAATAATAGTCATAAAAATACCTTTACAAATTAAAATGTGTTATGTACATGTACCAATTCCCTACAGTGAATGTCATCATTGTGTACTACAAATATGTACTAATAAAAGCCCAAAAAGTGAAACAAAAAATAATACCTTCAGGCCGGGGAGATGGCTCAGTGGAATAAGCTCTTCCCTGGCAAGCTCAAGGGCCTGAGTTCAATTCCCGGTTCTGCCAAAAAATAAATAAAATAATAATAATAATAATAATAATAATGACTTCACTATCTGAGAGAAAAAATTGTAGCTCTATGTACTGAACACCCGCAGCATGCTGACATTATTTAATCTTCGTGACAATCCAGTGACGAAGGTGTTCTGGGCTCCATCTTACAGATGCATAAACTGAGATGCAATGCCACACGGCTAGAGCGTTCCTTCTCAGCCATTCCTTGCTTTCATTCCTATTGGGTTTCATATGCCTCTATCTTCAGGGTGCTGGGGAAAGGACGATCATTTAGGACTCGAGGCCAGAGACCCCAGCGCTTTTTCACTAGAGCGCCCCAGGAGCCAGGCATGTTGGGCAGTGCTGGCCCACTTTTACCTGCCCACACCCTGCGATGCTCATTTCCTCCTTCCCCATTATACATACATATATTTCACTGGGGAATCATCGGACTGAAAACCTTGAAGGCTACAATCATTTCTCTAACCCAGCATGGTGGCAGCAGGAAACCAGTTCTATTTGCAGGCAGCTGCTGCCTGCCCTGGCCAGAGCCCATCTGCAAATCTAGAAAGTTCTCTGGAGTGACTGAGTTTTTATACAAGACAAAAAAGATGAAAAAAAAAGAGGTTAAGAAATGATAGATCTTTTGGCCCCGTCTTCTAATGTTCTTTTCTTTTCTGAGTCATTCTTTTCTATGCAATTTTGACAGCTGAGAGAGGGATTCACCTTGGTGTCCTCTATTTCTGTTTGAGTTACACTTGTGGATAATATGACTTTGTGGGTTCTCTGACCTTCCCAGCCTCAGCACCGGAGGACCGACACTTTCCTCTTCCTTGGCAGTACACTTGTCAGTACCTGTCTTACTTACTTTTCTCTCACTGCTGGAACAAATACCCGACACCCAGAATTAACAAAGGAAAGGTTTAGTTAGCTCACAGTTAGTGGAGATTTCAGCCAATACTCAGCTGGCTCCAAGGCAGAGCGGCACATGGCAGAGGTCAACCTTTTATGGTGGCGGAAAACAGCAAAGAGCAAAAAGGAGGAGTAGCGGCAACAATGGCAGCAGAGAGCAAGTCTGTCTCCCTTATGTTGTATTCAGGCTATCTGCCCCAGGCCAGGTGTAGCACTCACACCCATAATCCCAGCAGCACTCAGATCCATAATCCCAGCACTGGATTATGAATTAATCACAAACTCTAGAAGCTGCCTCAATAACTTCGTGAGGCTTTGGGGGGACACCTAGACACAAACGATAACAGTACACTTTCACTTGTTCTTGGTTGGAGTAAAGTTTTGGCTTTCAGCTTTGTGGGACTGCTGGTGCCCACCTCCTGGACTTATGCCGGACCTGTGCCCACCCTATCCTGCCCAGAGGTGTGTTTGCCCCTGGTCTGGTATAACAGAGGATGAGAAGGGGTGATGGCCCTGCTCCCTGCTCTCCAGTACTCAGCTCTGGGACAATCAGAAGGAATATCAGTGGCACACAGGCCACCTTTGAGTTGCCACAGTGATGCCTGGACACAAGGGAGTAAGGGGACACATGCAGGACATGGGGGAGCTGTGCAGACTGTCTAGAAGCTAGAACTGGGGGCTTTCCTGGCTTACTTCGTTTGGAAATGGATCCAGCTACACCAAACACAACTGGCACATTGTCATCTAAGTGCCACACATGGGAAAATGCATCACTTTCTTACTAATCCAAAAACCAATTCATGAGCCTACCCAATGGCTATTAAGGCACAGTATCAAGATAAAGACACTAAGAAATGAATAGACACAGACATCTTTTAAAAACTATAAATATACATTCATCATTTATAAGATCAGTAAAACTTTATGGCAAGTTATTCTATATTTCATCAATTGGAATAAGTAAAGTTTTTTTTTTTTTTAAATACTTTTCAGGCTCTTTGAGGTTGACTTTGAAAGCGCCGTTCCCAAGCTTCAGGGTCCACCCACCAGGCTGTTCAGCAGCCTTAGTTCTGCTGCTTCTGGGGCTCTTACTTCCTCATTCAGCTTCCTTTCCTGTGAAGTGCACTTGCAAACCAGCTATCTATGCTTCTTAGAATGGGTAAGTTAGTAGTAAGTGAAGCAGCAAGTGACTCTGACTCTGAGATGCTAACCTACACAAAGCGCATGGGTTTGGGAAAATCACCTTTGCTTTGGCTTTGCACCTGGGTTCCACATGGCTACGGTTGCCACCCACACAACACCACAACAGTTCAAAAATAAGACGTACAAGCCATCGCCTGATGAGCTCTATAACTTAGCATGGATTTATTGTTCTTCTTTGTAGGAGGTACACAGAGAAGTTCTGATTTGAAATGGGTCTGATAGCCCACAGGTCAAGCAAATTGACTGATAAAAGCAGGAAGACCTTTGAGAACTCAGGCGTTGAAAATCTGCTGGTGCCCCAAATCCAGTGATCAGGTAATATTGTTAGCCAGCGACAACAGCAGGCTCAGTTGCCAGAGCCAGCAAACCCACTTGATCTTGCCAAGGCGCACATCCTCTGTGTTCTTAAAATTCCTAGTCCCATCCCCAAATAGTTGAAACTTAGCTTCAACTTCTACTGATTTACTGATGCTGATATAGATATCTAAGGATATAGCATTCCCTCTTTAGATCTTTTCATTTATTTATTTATTATCTATCAGCACAGGGTCTCGCTATGCAGCTCAGACTCATAGTGATCCTTCTGTCTCAGCCTCCCCAGTTCTGGGATTACAGGCATGTGCCACCATGCCCAGTTTCTGTGGCAGGCTCAGCTCAGCTCGGGGCCAGCATGGCATGTGGTGCCGGCGATTGAAGCAGGTCCCTGAGCTTGACAGGCAGGCACTTAGACCACCCAGCTGTCTCCCCAGCCAGTTCAGATCTTGAAGCCAAGACAGTCATCCCAAGTCATGGAGGTACTGCACAGAGGGTCACCACTCCCACTCTGGAATCAGACTGCCTGGATCATATCAGCCTTGCCACATTTCTGCTCGTGACAAGGCTATGGCCACAGGGAACAGGATTTGTTAAGAAGCTGAACTTAACAAATCCAAGGCAGTCTTCGCCACCTGCCTTCTAGTTTTGCATACTGGCCATTCAACAGAAACAGCTGCAAGAAAGAAATCTTCCCAGTTGAGAGGGTGATGGCTGGTATATGGCTCTGAAGAACAGAGTATGCAACAGTTGGTCCATAGTGTTGGTACATATACAGAGTCCTGAGGGAGGGCAGGCAAACTCCGGCCTCCTCAGGAGTACAGGGTCATCAGTAGCCACTGGACATGAAAGGGAAGCAAATGCGGATCAGTTCAGACCCAGCTGACTTGGGACTTCCTCCCCCTTAGTCCTGCAGAGCCATAGAGACAGGACATTAATGAATGGTTTCGCCAGAGGGACCACACCACCTGGTAGTAAGTATAAATCAACCTGAAATATAATCAACCTTGACTTCTTCCAGTGCCTGTGAATGATGACAGCCAAGCCACAGGCTGATTCTGTATTCAATTCTCAATGAGTTTTTTCCCCCATGGACTCAATTTGGCATGCTCATGCCAGCTCTGTGCAGGTGGGCAACGTGATTGGGCAGCAAAACTCCATTAAGGCATATTCTACAGGTTTACATTTATGGACTGATTGATCTGATAGCTTTATGCGGGTATGATGAACAGTACCTCTAATTCACATTGAGAGGACCTCTGGAGAAACTAGACCAATACATCAAAGTGCTGATGATGAAGAGGATATTGAATTTACCAGTGGTGTCAGACAAAGCTCCAGAGTGAGATTCTGACCAGGTGGCTGCCATTTCCAGTAGCCCTCGGGTAGCCCTGCTCGAATCCTCAGCAATGAGCCTGAGATGGTCAGAGCTAGAGGGGACTTCAGGGACAGGCCTTCTAGCCAAACCCACTCTTTTCACACGAGGACCCAAGCTTTAATGTTCTCTGCCTAAAGCCCAGCAGGTAATTACAAGGAGTATTTCAGCTCCCCCGTCAAGTTCTTCTGTGATAGCACAGCAAGTTTTGGAGGCTGCTCAGGCTGTGCTCTGTTGCAGCTGCCCTTATGCGGCTGTCCTGTGCTCCTGACTCAGAGCCTGTCATCAGAGAAGGATTGTCTGGGATCCCAAGATGATGCTTCACAGCCACAGCAGCAGTGAAGTGGCGCAGAAGAGACCCAGAATATTCTAGCCCTTGCACTTTTAGCTGAGTCACACCTTTACACCAATTATGGTAGTGAGTGAGGGGGTCTGTAGAAAAACAGTTCATGAAATGGTCTTTTGAGATTAAGGAAGAAATCTCAGCTTTCACTAGCTCCTTTCTAAGCAGCTCAAATAGAAGAGATGTCTCAGGGGGGCAGTGAGGAGGAAGAGCAGCTAATTCAAAACTCAAATGTCCTTGCAGGGAACACCTACTATGTAGCATCACGTTTAATGCATAACAGATGCTTAATAAACTAGTGAAGATCAGGGGAGATGACTGGAATCATACATGTGTTTGTCTTCTCCTAAGCACTGCATGAGATTCAGCAAAAGGTCACAAAGATGAGAGAGAGGACGCAGGAGCTGCTTGTGCAAGAAGGCTGGTGAGGCTCACTTCTTGCCTGTAAGTCCTGCCTGATCTGACTAGTTCCCATCCTCCTCTGTATGCTACCCAGGACCATGGATACTACTCCATCTAGCATAGGCCTTTTCTACCCTTTACTCTTCCCAGCTGGCTCTTTTTTGTCCTTGGGGTTTCAGCTTCAATATCAACTCCTCTGAAGCCTTTGTGGAATACTCTAGCTCTCTTGTCTTTGCCAGAGTCGCAGCTGAATCCAGGTCTTCATCCATTTCTCCATCCATGCCCTGCTATGTCTGCCAAGTGACGTAAGAGGATGAGGCTCTCCACCATCTGCTGCAGTGGGTTTGGCCGTGTGACTGGCTTTGACTGACACAATGAACTGCAAGACACCACGTCCCAGGCCACAGCCTTGGTATTTAGAGGCCCTGCATGTTTAAACTCACTTTCTTGCATTTCTGACATTATGCCAGGAGGGGTAAGCTTGGTTAGAGTTTCTTCCATTAATGTACCCAGAAAAGCTGCCCCCTAATCCACAAATGCATGAGCAAGCTGGCAGAGACTGAGCTCTGGCCATGCAGCTCAGGGCTAGGTAAGTGTCTGTCTTATGCTGCTTACTTACGTTTTGTGGATTTGTCTCACAGCACTGTTGCAATCAGAACTACTGGATACACTATGTCAGCCTCCTCTCCCTTCACACATACCAGGAACAAAGTGGTTGCTTAGTAAATATTTGTTAAATGAATGAGTGCAATGAGTATGGTGCTAAATACCCTATTCAGTAGACTTAAAGGTGTCCAGAACCTGTGTTCACAAAAGCCTGGACTTCAGTGGCCACCTGGACCTACAATGACTTACGCTAATTCCTGGGGAGGGAGGAGGATCTTACCTCTGGTTTCTGGAGGTATATTCCTTTTCCATCTTGGGTTAAGTTTTGGAAGACATCTGGGAAAATATGGCAGAAAGGAAAACGAGCTCATGTTTGTGTGGGTGTTGGAAACATACCCTAGTTCCTCCCATCCCTTTACCCGAACCACATCCATGCTGAAAACACAAAGGAAACCAATTTCTGCCTTTATTACAAGTAGGTGTCCTCAAACCTTTGCCCCTGGAGCAAGGCAGGGCAGGAACTAGTTTGAGTAGAAGCAGCCAAGCTGCACAGGTACACAGCCAGCAGCTGCCATGACTGCCCCAGCCCGTTGTGTCTGGCCTGGCAGCTGTCTTCCCTTGAGATGGAACTCGGGCCGTATTGGCAGCATGGGCTGTGTGGAAGCCCACCTCACTGCTTACCCTCCATGTTCTCCACACGCAGCATCAAGTAGACGAAGCTCACAAAATCGATCTGCAGCTGGGGGCCGCCATAGCGCAGGAGCACGAGCTGGCACACGTCGTCCCTGAGCAGCAGTCCTGCATTGAGCACAGGCACTGCCCTGCCTGCCAAGCTTCTTACACCCATGTCCCTACCTGGCTGAGACCCTCCACTTCCGGACCTGAATCTTGACAGATAGATCTTTTTATGGGGTTTATTTTAAATTATTCAATCAATTAAATTTATTTTTATGTCCATGCCCGACCCCTTTGGATTTAGACAACCAGCCTAAGGCTCTTTTATTCAGTGGGTTACTGGCCTCAAAGGCAGGGGCAGGGCATAGTGGTCAAAAGCATCTGCTTTAGAGCTGGCTAGCCCTGGACTTAGGCCCCAGGAAAACCCTTAACTTCTTTGAGCTTCAATGTCTTCTTCACTAGAGTGGGGATCATAACAGTGTGTCATAGAAGAGAGCCAGAAGTGCCGACCCTCTAAGGCATCAGCTAGGTGTTTTTGTTACTTGCAGATCCATGTCTTTGGGCTTCTGTGCTTAGCGAGTAACGCTGCATATTGGTCACCTCAGAATATCACGTGCCCCTCCTCCTTTCATCTTCGGGTGTGAGCATCTGCCCTTCATGCCCAGAAGCACCACTCCTCCATGCTTACCTGCCTCCCTCAGGGCAGCCTGCAATTGCACGCAGTTAAGATATCCTGACCCATGACTGTCTTGCTTGTGGAATGACTCCTGTGAAGAACCATAAAGCCAGGATACCCAGGCACCACCTGATAGCCCCAGGGTGCCCACATCACATTGCAGAGAGACTAAGAATTAGACAGAGGGCCCAGGTTGGGATACCACCACCTACAGCCTCTGAAAAAGGTAGAAGTCACCTTCTCATTGCACACAAGCAATCTGAGGGACACTGTCCACACTTAGAGGTGGTTTCAACTTTATGACTCAGGAGACAAATGGGAGAGTTGTGAGTAATGCTGGGAAGAGTAGGAAGAAGATGGTTTACGAAGAACTTTAAATGCTGAGTGTGCTGAGGAGTTTGGATTTGCTCTGAAGGTGAAGGAGAATATAAAAAGCTCTCTATAAGGAAGCTAACTGATCAGACTGTGCTTTAGAAATTCAGAAGGCCATTGCAAGTGGCTGAGTTTGGGAACAAGGAGGAACAAAGGCTCATTGAGAGGAGAAGAGAGATGTGGCAAGGGGTCGGGGTTGAAGGGCTGAAGGGGAGAGAAGCGTCCTAGGACAAGCTGCAGAGTGCCACTCCAGTACCTTTCTCCAAAGCAGTGCGGCTGAGCGATCTCACCTGATAGAGCACCAGCCGCTTCCACAGGCCCCTGAATTCTTGGATGCTCACAGTACCTGATCCGTTAAGCTGATAACAAGTTAAGGTCAAAGCTGCTGGGGGAAAGTTCCATCTCCAATTCTGTGGCTCCATGCAGTTCGTGTACAGCCCTGCTCGGTGGCTGATGTCCCTTCCTGGCCTCCCCTGCTGGCCAGTTCAGCCCAAGGCTTTCTCACACTTGCTAGGAAGGGACAGAATGAGCTAGAACACAGAACCTCTAGGAGAAGGAACAAGAATGGAGGTGATGGTGGTGATGACAACAGTTATCATGTGGTAAAGCAGGATATCTTGACAGGCCATGCCAGTTCCATAGATAGATAGATAGATAGATAGATAGATAGATAGATAGATAATTTGTCTTTTTGATACAGGGTTTCACTATGCAGTTCAGGCTGACCTTGAACTCACTTTGTAGCCCAGGAAGATCTCAAAATCACAGCAATCTTCCTGCCTCAGTCTCCTGAGAGCTGGGAATGCAGGTATGTGCCACCATGCCCAGCATTTTGTTTTAATTTTTGTTTTTGTTTTCCCCATGTGATTTAAATAAAACCCAGTAACTTTTTCATTACTGTTAAAATTAATGTGTGAAAAGAGACACAAGGTGGCTACGGATGCCTAAGTCATCTTTGGAAACACTGAAAGCTTAATGGTTGTAGACCACATCTAAATATCCAGGCATCACAGAGAATGGGTCAAAAATACCACAGCACCCTGTCTCACGTGGCCTATCACTGAGTTACATACTTTCCCTATGATAGTTGGATTATACCTAATAGGTGAGGTAGGCATTAGCCCCCCTCATGCCCTAGAGGATGAAATGAGCATCCAGAGAGACCATGACCTCATCCAAGTTAGTAAACCTGGTGACACAAGGCTGGGGGCTGCCCCATCGCCTCCCCAGCCACCCCCAGCACTGTCTCCGAGTGACTGCAAGATGACTTTTGCATTACAGCCCTCAGATTCTCAATTTTCTGTACCTCCATAGTATATACAATCAAACTTCAATTAAACTGCCCATTTAGAAAGAGAGTTTTCCATGAAAATCAAAGGGCCAAGAGCCACCAAAGCTGAGTTTATAGCCTGTCTTTAACTTCACTGAGTGTTGATTTTCTGAGCCATAAGTGGAGTAGCAGCTGCTTCCTTGTCACCAAGTAAAAGCCTTTGGACTCAAGTCTCTTGGGAAGGCCTCTTGCAAAGCTAGAGAATGGTAACCATCCTCCACTAGGCAGCTATCTCATCCCTGCTCTTGCGAAATGGGATTAATGTTACTGAAGCTATCTTGGCCATCGGTTATATAGCAGTTCTGACCTCTGTACCCTACCTGTGTTGGCCACCTACGTGCTCTAACCAATCCCATGAAGTAGGTCTTAATTTCCTCTCCCTGCTTCCCACGAACCTCCTCATAATGGGGCGCAGTGACTTGTCCTAGAGCACATACCTACTAAGCAGATTGAGGTTGGGATTCAAACCCAGACAGGCCAGCTCTAGAGTGGAGCTCTTAACCAACAGCTTATAACTACCCACAACACTAAAAAGATATATCGAGGAGGGCCAGTATCCCCCGGCAGGAATCCAGGCTGAAGCAGGGCCTTGCATTCGCCAGGCCTGTAAGGGACAGGAGTTAGCATGGAGGGCTGGCCCAGGGCTTCAGCCCCTTCTGAATAGGAAGAGGCTGTGCTGCCCAGACAAGTCAGAGTGGCAACATGTATGTTGGGGGGACAGAAGGAGGAGAGATTGGGGCTTGGTGGTGGTTCCCACCCGCTGTAGAAAATGCCCAGCTGTGGCTGCCTTTGCTTACACAATGGGCCAAACGCACACACAGTCCATCCCTATGGAGAGCGGAGGCTTTCAGCCCAGGCTCCCAGACCCGAAAGACAGCTCCACTCAGGAGAAGCTTCTTATGTCAAGTTCAAAGGAAACTTCAGTAATATTTTTCTACCCATCCAAGTTCTGTCTCATAAGATGCTATTTGTCTCCTTCTTTGACTTCTTCCCTCTCTTCTAAACATCTAAACACATCTCCAACCATTCCTCACATATGGTTTTTAAACTCTTGGTGCCCCTTTCTGGACACTATATTTCACTAGTTTCTATTTAAAATATTGTCCAAAACTTGAATGCAATCCTTAAGATGCAATTTTAGCAGAATGCAATAGGCCTATGGCTTCCAAAGTTTTTAGACCACTTTTCCAAAATTATGTTCCAAAGGAGATATTCTGCAAAGAAAGTGTTTTGTGATCAAATACATTTAGGATGCTTTGTATCTGTAACCCAATTCCTCCTTTCACCAAGATCCTTAGGAAACATTGAAATCTTGTGTGATTTAAAGTACATTCTAAGTATCATTAACTATAAAACTAATTCCTTTTATTTCATGGAATACTTACTAAAACCTCTTTATAAAACTGATTTGCATTCTTATGATGAAGGCACTTAAAGAATTTTAAGCCATTACTTCTAATTTCTTTAGAATTAGTCTAGAAGTTTCTGTAGGGGGAAGACTTCAAATGTTCTAATTTCTCATATCTTCCCGTCTGGTTCTTTTACTGATAACCAAATCTGGCTTTGAGAAACCATCTGGACCTTATTTGGAAGCCTGAACCATACAATATGTTCAACTATAATTTGTCTGCATTTAGAATCTTGGCTTCATATAAAAGAGAAACAATAATATATGTTACGTAGCAAATGCCCTTTAATTGTTTATTTTGATTTTGTCACTTGAATGTTTTTGAAACTCATTCTCTTTTCTGGAGAAATCATCCCACTTCCTCCTTGTTCTGCTCCTTTCAAATATGTGTACAAAATATTTCTATATGGGCTTTAAGCTTTCTGTATAACATACTCCAGGCTTTGTGGAAAAACATCATTGCTACCTGTTGGCAATCTCCCTAGAGGACGCGTTCTCTCCTTCCAGGTTTTTGTAGCTTGGTATATTTAAATCCCAATTCATTAGAGAGCTCCCTAGGTAGGCTTCTCAATGCCTAATATTCATCTCACAGGTTGCAGAAATGAGTGAAATTCCTCCATATGGAATTGATACACCAAGAAAGGACTTGGCTATTCTTCTCAAACTAACAAGTGGTAGAAATCTGTTTTTCACTGCCATATGTCTCTACATATCCAAGCTTTAAAAAAAGTAGCCATTTTCAAAGCTGAACAAATTCCCCTTCTGCTTTGTCAGGCTACATGACCCACCCAGGTATCTAACACGGCTGCTAGCTGGAGCCAGGACCTACTGATTCATGTATCACACAAGAGGAGGAGAAGCAGAGTCCTCTCGGATGATTCTTCAGTAGTTACCTGGCCAGATCACGTGGTTCAGGATCGCCTGTAGTTGCACTGCATTTATTTCGGGATACTGAAATGAAAGCAGAAGGGTAAGAGAAAAACCACAATTACTGCAAGCTCATTAGATGGCAGACGGTCCACAAGTGACACGGCTGAGGGCGTCCTACTCAGAACAATTATATGTGCCATTTCTGAGGAGAAGTTCCTGGATAATGTTCTTTAACTGGTTCCCTAGGTCAAAGACCCCAATAGAGCAGGGCTTACAGGGAGGAGGCATTCTCATTAAATGTGTTTCAGAAGTTTAGCAATTTGCTTTGAATTTTCTTCTTCACAAAAAGCCATCAGCCAGAATTCCAGATTTTAATTTTAGAGTTTATTAAAAGCAACTCTGTGGTAACATTTGACCTTAAAATTTATCAATGAAATACAAGTACCATACACTTGAATGTCTAAAACCAATAATATTCATAAATGTACAATTTTAACATTATATATATATATATAATGATAGCTTAATTGTCAAACTCAGTTTGTTCCAAATTCATATTCAAATGCTGAAAACTTTGAGAACTGAACATATTTTTTCATAAGAAGCTATGGAAAACCAAATAACTGGTTCTGAGGCCTAAATATTGCATTTATAAAGATATTTTTCAAGACCTTAAACAAATTTCACAATGATTTCTTTCTTTAACTCTATTGTGGTTCTTGGTTTTCCTTAAAATTATTGCTGATACCACTGGCTTTCTTTGGGGCTGTGGTTATGATATTTTACACGAAACACACAAAATAGAACAAAGATGAATGTTTTAACAAATTAATGCAAGCACTCTGCCTTGTCTGAGCGAGAGCAGCGTTTAGGCAAGTGTCACCTCTTGTGTCTATGGTAAGGTGAGACAGGTGACCCACTCTTGGCCCATGCAGGTTTTTTACAAGTTGGATTTTTGCATTGACTACTGAACAAAGTTACAAATACTGAACAGATGTTTTGCAAACTTTGCTGGAACATTTGAGTTTGGAGCCATTTGACAACCAACGTATCGCTGTACTGGGATTCTCTATGAGATTTCATTCAATAAAAGGACTACAGTATAACATGTTTAGAAATTCCTAGTATGGAGGAAAACAACACGTGGGAGATTCTGATTTATTTTCTCTGGTTACATTAAGCAAAAGGCCAAATGGAGAAGTCAGGAAGCTGTGAATTTAAATCAGGTGTATCCCTAACACAAAGAGTTCATGTTCTTCAGGTTTAATGACAAATGTCAGGCTATAGTTTTCTAATATGTTCCTTGCCAGATTCCTAAGTATCAGGCAGGTTAGGAAAAGAGGAGCCTTAGAAGTTTGTACTTACTTACTCCAAGGCCTTCTGGTAATCTCCATCTGGACCAGCCCAGGAAAGAACTTGAGGGGTCCACAACTGGGGCTAGAGGACCCTCTGCCCCCATGTGCCTCCTCACCATCCTTTCTTACCATTTCTCGAGGCCACTCCCCATGGGGACCCTCTTGGGCTTCCCTCAGATGTGTACCCCTACTCTGAGCACTGTCACTGTCATCACCCCCAACCCCATCTTGTTCTTAATACTGATTTTCAACTATGTAATATTCCACATTCTCAGCACATGAAGAATAAAGTTCCTTCTCTGATGACTAATCAAAGCAGCTTCTAAGAATGGACTGTCATTCACACATGCCTTCTGGAGACAGAGGCTCTATTCTCTTGTATAAAAATGTTAGGACCTTAAGGTGGTAATTTGGGGACAGGTGGCCTTAAGTCACTGTTTATACATAACATCAAGCAAATACAAACCCATACTTCAAAAAAATTATATGCTCTACTTTGTCCCCTGCTCCTCGCACCCCACCTTATTATGCCTACTCAACAAACCTTTTCAAAGACTTTGGTGAAGAATTCATGCCCTTCATTTCGGTCCACTATCTCCTGTAGGAACAGACATGCAGAAAGAGGAAGTTCTCCACGTGTGCATGTGACTCAGGTGTACATGCTAATGTCCCATGGCTTCTCGGCCTCTGAAATTGACCTTTCTTTGTCCTAAATTTTCCACCATAGTACACACGAACATCTTTGTTCCTCTGATACTTGCTGACATTGTTGGGGGGGAGGAGGACAAGCGATAAAATGAGCAAAAGAAGCACCAGGCAGAGAGAAGCAGAAGAAAGCATGCATGTTACTCTGAACCCAGAGCTCCAGGCCACCGGTGACATGGGCTGAGCAGAAGGGCAGTTCTCTGCGCTTTCTCTGACATTTCTTGTGAAGAAACAGCACCCCCAGGCACTCCCAGGGTACAGACGTGGTATGTCTGCCATGCAGCAGGGCCTTCCCCGGGGCAGCCTGCCTTCTCTCCCTCGCTAATGAAAACACGAGCTACTCACCATTCCAGCTTTGGGAAAAGGCCCGATCACTCACCTTCGAGAGGACAACATTAGAATTGCTGCCAAGTTCACTGAGCAAAGAAGGGGACAGAGATTTTCATTCCATCTGGGGAACCTCTGGGCCAATGTCAGCCTACCTGGGAGCTCATCTGTAGGCTCCAAAACTGAAGCATGCTGTGGGCCTTGACAGCTCCTGGCCAGTCACGTGACATGGCTCACTGCTCCTAACTCCCTTTGCCCTCCTCCCCTCCCCCTACTCCATGCTGGCATGGAGTTGAGGCCTGAGATAAACACCAACTGCCCATGATGAAGACATAAAAACATTACTCAAACCAACACAAAAGCACCTGGCATTAAAAGATGGTTATGTCAAAGCAATCACAGGCAAAACACTAATTTGGGCTGGGATGTGTACACACTGATTCAGCTGCATACCAGAGTGGCTGGGCCTGCTAGTCAATAATAGCCTCCCCTCATCTGAAAAGCCCTGTCAGCCTCTTCAGAGCCACCACCAGCCTGAATCCACCCCTGCTTCCCTGGGATCACAGAGGTTAGCTCCCAGCTCACGGAGGTCTGTCAGTCCTGCTTCCTGCCTACATCAGTGTGAACAGTGGGAATACTCTAACACCACTAACTGCTGCATGTCTGTGTCCTTCCCAGCCCTTCAGCTGCAGGAGATAGGGCCCACAGTTCTCGATCTTTCCATCAGACACCCAGCACGGCGTGATACCACCTTCTGTGGTTAGTGGAAGGAGAGTGGGAAGGAGGAAGGCTGACTCCATTAGGAAAGTTGCCCCAGTGCCCTGCTCCCACCACATATACTCTCCCCTAGTGGCAGATACTGTGGGCTCTGCCATTCCCAGACTCACTCATGTAGCCACCGTGGGCCCAGCCTGTGTCCTTACTATAAGGTGTGTTTCCTGGAGAAGAGCCGGAGGAGGAACTCTGCCTCCTTGTGGGGCTTGGATGTGCAGGGCACGAGGAGGTACGTGCCGGGCTCCAGCCACAGCTCCCGGCTCACTTCTCTCTCTGTGAGAAACACTTCAGGCCAGCTCAGGGGAGCATTTCTCCAGAAGAACTCAGGGGGCAGTTTCCTCTGGTCTTCATAGTGCTATAAGGAAGAGGAAAAGGACACCTGTGAAAGTGGTCACTCAGAGCTGGCAGCCAGGCCAGGGCCATCAGCCAGGAGCCAGAGATGAGATGACCTCAGTTATTTAAATCCATTGTGCTTGGTGGGAGATAAGGCTGAGAGGTGAGGAGAAGGGACAGAGCCTGAACTTGCGAGGGGGTCCCCTTTGCTGAACCCCTGTCAGGAGCTGATATAAATTGATTTAATGTCACATTTAAAACAATATGGACACAAAATGTTGTAAGAAATGTCCCTGTGCCTTCAGGATCCATTTCACAGTAAAAGGGCCTGAGGCTCACACAAGGTGGGTCACCTATCCTGGGAAGAGTACCAGTTGGGGCTGGAATTCAGGACAGGACAGCTGAGCTCCAGTGCTCTTTGCGCTTCTTGACCCTGCCTCCACACACAGTGCATCATAGGTCCACTGTGCCACCACCAATTGTCACAGACACTGACAGACCACTGCACCCCCCACCCCCTCCTACATCATAGCAGCTACTCACAGACATGCTGGACACTGCAGGCCACCATGGTGAGACTGGTGAGGGAGAGCAGATGACCTGCAGCAGGGCTCTGGCTCTGATGATGCCTGTATCTGCTGGCTCTGCACGTGTGCCCTGTTACCTGGTTTTCTTTCTCCTTCCTTTCTGCATGCCTGCCTTCCTCCCTCCCTCCCTTCTTCACTTCCTCTTTTTACTTCTCCATCTTTCTCTTATTTCCTCTCCTCTTTCTTCTCATTCAAGGCTGGAGAACTGGGGAGATAGCTCAGCAGCATAAGTGCCTGCCTGGCAAGAGTTCGATCCCCAGTACAAACAGACTAAGCAGGAAGAAGAGGTCCATGCCAGGCCCCTTTCTCTAGTTTATATACAAAGGCTAACAAAGATACCGTTTGGCCACATAAAAACATTAGCAGATTCCACTCAGGACTGATGCTGCAAAATGTGCTGCTGGATGACACATTTTTCTGATCAGATAATGAACACTAGGGAATCATCCAATTGTCTTCTTTGCCTGCCTGCTACGAATCTCAAAGCTAAATATTGCTATCAGCCATAGTAGCTGTCGTGGGTTTAGTTTTTTTTGTAAAATTAACTGCCTACCCTTACTTAGTTATGACTTTTATTTGGCCCTTTGGGTTTTATAAGTGATTTGCAGTTTTCATTTGTTTACCCTTTCATGGTGGATCAACCAAATCTACTTAGATGTCAGCATGATATAAATAACTTTTTCTTTTCAAATTGAAAGGCAACTTTTGGGAGTACTCTTGAGAATTCCCACAAGAGGAAAAAAACAAACACAAAATCAAAATGATGAACCAGGCAAAATGTTTTTGTTTATAAAAGCCCTTTCAAGGGCTGGTGAAATAGCTCAGTGGATTAAGCACCTGCTTAGCCAAGTGCAGGGACCAGGGTTGGACACCCCACACCACATGTGGCACCAGCCCTGCCCCTGGGCATGGTGGTACATACCTATAATCCCAGCACTGGGGAGGTTAAAAACAGGATTGCTATGAGTCTGAGATGCATAGTGAGATCCTGCACTAAATATATGAAAGAAAGAGAAAGAAGAAAGAAAGAAAGAAAGAAAGAAAGAAAGAAAGAAAGAAAGAAAGCAAAAAGCTCTTTTGTTTGACTGAATCCAACTTGAGAAAATTAGAGTTTTCATTGGGAAACAAAATCACAGCTGCATCTTTCCAAATCTAGAATCCCTCAGGCTTTCTCCTCAGTGCCTAGAGGGTTCTTCTTGTCCCTCTGCCTGTGTTCCCCATTGTCCCAAACCTCAGTCCCCCGGCCCTGAGGAGGTGGGCTGCATAGTGTCTTGATGTCCTTGTATGAGTTAGGTCTATTTTATTACGGGCTTCATCACTCAGGCGAGGCTGTGATTTGTCATCCTCCCTGGGCTGTGACAGCCTTCAATATTAGCCCTGGGTATTTATGTAGGGATTTAATGAATTCTGAAATTTATTGGTCCTGTGCTAGGTTGAGACTTCCCTATAGAAGAATAAGGATTTATTGGGGTCTTTGGGTAAAAATGAACAGCAGCTACTCTTACGCCCTCCCCACATATAGTTGGTACTATCACCAGACATTCTCATGGCCTCTTCTTATGCAAGGCTGCCACAGTGAAGGCCACCCACACAGTGGCCTGGCCACATTGGAGTGGTACCAATCACTGGAGTGACACCAATCACTTCACAGCAGGGCTTCTGGTCAAGTATGGACTCACTGTGCAAGTGTGGGACTCACCTTGCTTACCTGAAAAACAAACAGAGAGAGATCTAATTAGTCTGGGGCCCCCGATTGTTCATAAGCACAAGCCCTGGTGGGAGCTGACATAGACAATTCTACCCTGAACCAGCCCCTACCCACCAACATTTTAGTCCATCGTCAGAAATAGGGGGAAAGCGTGAGGAGAGGAACCCTGGGCTTCTTGGGAGAGAAAAGGAAGCCAATACCGATTGTATCAACCATGAGCAGGGCACACTGAGAGGACTTCCCTATGGTCCTCTCTTATCCTGCCTTTTGCATTAATACCACAGACCCCATTTTACAAATAGAGAAACTGATGGACAAGTGAGGGAAGGCAACATGCTCTGAATCACATGATTGCTAAGAACAGAGCCAGCACATGAACCCAGGTCTAAGAACGGAGATGGCTGATGAAGAGGGCAGGGACCAAGAAGAAAAGAAAGCTGCAAGAGATCCCACTCTGGGCCTGCAGCCGCAAGCCCCAGGACCACCTACTCTGAAGAGGAAGAAGCCAATGGCCAGGTGAGGCTTCCTGTTGCGGTGCCTGTGTCTGGGCTTCTGGAGCAAGGACACCAGCACGTTGCAGGCACCCCGGGCTGTCTTGTCCTCTTCAGGCCTCCAGACAGACAGCAGGAACTGTGGGTTCTTCCAAAATGTGTCTGGGCAGAGCACAGCCAGGTGTAGTGGCCTCCCAGCACCCCACTCCGCACACCATTAAGGAGCCTTCTGCCTGGTTTACCCCCAGGTCCACCTGGACAGGGTTGGAGCCTGCGTCCTCAGCTCCCCATCTATGTCCTGCTGTTCCACACATAGGGCCGAGAGTTGGCCCCACTGTAGCTCTTGTACCCACCAGAGCCTGGCCCAGATTTGGTACCCTACAAATAGCTGCTTCCTGAAGAAGTGAGTGGGCAACTTGCCCAGGAGGCTATGAATGGGACCATGGGGACCTTCACATTTTAACAGAAGTGGGCAGCTTTGGTCTTTGGAGAAAAATAGAAGTAGGGAAGAGTCACCAGGACTAAGGCCACCCTGGCTTACTGAAATCACACCGAGAGCCCTTTTCTAGAAAAGGGAGGCTCTCTACCTCCACCATGGAGGAGAGGACATGGTCACCAAAACTCCCTCTTGTGAATTAGACATATTTGTTTCCTCTAAACAGAGAACCAGGAGCCCTGCTTTTGTGTCCCCACCAGCTTCCAGTTGGAAAGGCCTAATAACTATAATATGATTACTGTTTTGATTTTATTGTTTAAGAGGTAATTACTGCAGTTTGTCAATGGCCTTGTCCTGAAACCAAAGAAAGACCGCACCCCCTCATCCCCAGCCTGCTGCCCGTGGCTTCCTGATGTGCTGCAAAAGGTGCCCTCTGGGAGGAAGCAGACCCACAGCGACTGCTTGGCAGAGGGAGCCGTGCCTCTGTGCAAGCGGGACTAGAGGTGTCATCTTCCCTGTGGCAAGCGGAGTCCCTCTGCCGCCACCTGTGGGGGACGCAGACTGCACAGCCCACTGCACGGGCTCTTGCCACCCCACCTCCCCAACCACAGAGCCCCGGCTTCTGTGCCCACCTTGATGGGACTCCATCCGGCCACCAGCCGTGCTCCCCTTCTGCCACCGGCCCTCCCGCATGGTGTACATCCATTTCTGGGCCACTTCTGGGCTCAGCAGGCCTGGGCTTAGTTTGCAGATGACCAGGAGCACAAAATGGGCTTTAAAGTCCTGCAGTGCCATCCTGGCCAGGAAGAAGGCACAGCACAGACAAGAAAGTTAGATGACTTTGATTCCTGAGGACCAAAGACACGCCTCTCTGTTCCAGACCAAACCACATCCCCAGGTTCCTGAGCGGAGCCATGCCAGCCTTGTGGCCCAAGAGCTGCAGGGTCAGTGTGCAGATCCCTGGCCCGAGGTGAAGCTTTGCGGCCCCTTGGTGAGGGCTTCCTGCACAGTGGTCCATAGAGGAAAACGGGGCTGCTTCTCAGTGACAGTGACAAGAGCTGAGCTGTGGCCCTCATAGCCATCCATTGGTTTCAGTAGGAACACATTCAGTAGGAACTGCACGTATCAGTCCTCAATCATTAAATGATGACGATCTTCCCCACCACAGGCTAACATGATGAGCTGAGGCTGCTACAGGGAAAACTCTCGGGGGCTCTGTTTCCTCATCCGGAAAGTGGAAAAAACAGGATTTGCAGGGCTCTTGAACTCAGCGTTAGACCTTCAAAGGAGAAAGAGCCATAGTACTATGGAGAGGAACAGGGACCTGGATGCCAGGAACAAGGCTTAGGTGATTAGCAAGGGTGAAAGCAAGAGCAGAGGGGCCAGAGGGGCTCTGGGAGGTGGTGTTGAAAGCCTCCCTGAAGGGGAACTTGGTACTTCCTAAGTAGGCAGGAAACAGGGCTGCTCTGTGCCGCAGGGCATAGATCCCTGCAGTGGTTCCACACTGAGCTGCTATATCCCCAGCCCTCTTTCTTTCTTTCTTTCTTTCTTTCTTTCTTTCTTTCTTTCTTTCTTTCTTTCTTTCTTTCTTTCTTTCTTCTTCTTTGAGACAGGGTGTCACTAAGTTTCCCAAGCTGAGCTTGAACTTGCCATCCTGCCTCAGCCTCCCAGAACTGGGATTACAGGCAAGAGCCACCATACCCAGATCCTTGTCTCTGTTTCAGGGAGGAAAGTCAAAGCCTTCATTGCTGCAGAGATCAGATGGAGGCCAGGGAGGAGGAAGAGGCAGATGGCCCAACTCCTGCTTGAGCACCTTCTAGGCTCCATGCCAGGGGGTACTGCCCTTCGACCCCAGCCATGCAATGGGAACTTCTCTGTTCTAAAAATGGCTCAAGCCATTTTTTCACAATGCAGGTGCAGAACCCTAGAGCCTGTGCTGATGTGACTTTATGAGCCTAGAAGACTTATAAGTCTCCAGGGAGCACAGCAGACCCGAGGAATGAGAACAGGGCCTTGCAGACCTGAACCATAAGGAAGGATGCCGCTAACAGGCGCAGGATTATCCACCTACGTCCCTGGACTGGCATACAGAGTATAGACTATTCCACCAAGGGTCTTGATTATGACAAATCAGCCCTCTACTTCCCCTTAGCCTGGGTGGTTTCTTTGCTACAGAAATCTGGAACCATAGAATTGGCTTCTGTTCAAGTCAGGCAACAAGCTCTTACTCAGTGTCCTCCTCAACACAGTGATAGTGACAGTCTGTTTACAGGGCTATTGGCCCTGTTGGACTGCAGTCTCCTAAAAGGGGTGTATCTTATTAACCTCTGTACATGAGATGTGGGGCATGCATGAGGCATCCGGTAAGAGGAAGCCAAAGCATTTGTCCCAAGTCCCTGAGTTAAATACCAGAATTCTCCATCATTATCTTTCCGCAGAAGCAGAATCTTTTCCTTGGGGTTCAGCAGCTCCCATGTACTTGAGCTGAAAAACAGAGAAGAAATAGGAATTAAAAATCATGAGGAATGAACAAATTATGGGAGAGGGGCATGCTAGAAATCCTTCAGTAAATGCTCTATAGCGACGGTGGTAAACCCACAATGGGCATGCAGAGTCCTGTCTGTGGGCCTGCAAGCCAAGTCACCCCAGCAGCCAAGGATCAAATAGCAATTGCTTTTTCTGAGTTAAAACCTCAGCATTCAGGTTTAACTGCAGTGTTGGCACTCTGTGATAAATTAATAGGTTTTGTGTTGCAGTTTGGCCCCGTGGTCCCTAAAAGATTAACCATCACTGCTCTATAGGTCATTATTTAGTATTATTTTCATGCTGTTTTTAGACAACTAAATCTTACATTCTTCATTATATAAGTCGCATGCAACATTAATGAATCACTTACACTGAGCCAAGCACCAAGCTCGGTTTGTGACATACTTTATTTCACTTAAAGCTAACAACTTTAAAAGAGAGGGATATTTTTCCCTATTTTAGAGATTCGGACTCAGATTAAGAGAGATGAAGTCACCTGCTTGAAGTCCCAGAACTATTAAATGTCAGAAGTATCCTTTAAACTGAGTATTGCTTATTTTCAAAGCCCGTAATATTGAACTTCTACTGCTGGCTATAAAGAAGTAAAACTGCATCATCTTCCTAACCATAAATGACTAAAACTGGGACAAAACTTAAGTAGCTATTTTTAGACGTGGGCCAGCAGTCAGCACAGGATTCCTGACAAGGGGGAGCAAATGGAGTGGGCCTCGCTTCCCCAGGCTTCCTGCTGAAGGGAGTTTCCTGGACAGCAATGCAAGACGTGGACTCCTAAAACAGAACCTATTGGTGCACGTCTAGAATCCTAGCTAGCCTGGGCCAGCCTGGGCAATTCAGCAAGGCCTTGTCTCAAACTGAAAATTTAAGAAGGCTGGGGGTGAAGCCCAGTGTGAAGGCCTTGGGTTCAGTCCTCAATGCTGAAAAAATGACACAATACAAAATGATCTTTTTCACTAAGTGTAGGAGACAGAGTCCAGTTCAGAGACCAGGCAGGTAGAATGCTGCAGAAAGTGCCTGGAAAAGGGGCTTCCTAAAGAAGCCCTGGAAAACCTTAGAAGGGTTCCCTTGAGCCTTTGGTTGAAATCAAATCTGTGCTTTCTGAAAGTGAAACTCCACAAAACTGGGCTATGTGGAGAGCCATTCCCAGGGCTGGGAATCAAGAATTCTCACCAACTAGAGTTGAAAAGCCTTATTGAGTACACGGCGTCTTTACTAGACATCCCAGAGAGCTCACAAGTTACTTCCAGGATCAAATTTATCACTGAAATAAAGGTTTCTCTCTTGACTTGCCCAAAGAATGCTTCAAAACTTCAAAGTACTAAAATAATCCCTAAGCCACGTAAGTACCTGCCAGGAAAAAAACAAAAAAAGACTCTTTAAAGAATCTAATAAAATTCCACACTCAGAAATGAAAATTCATTTTATTAGGTGGAATGCCTGGCACCTAATAAAAATGTATTAGTCAAAGGAAGGAGCAGACAATGTAATCCATGACGAGGACAAGAGTCAGTAGGAACTGATCTAGAAATGGAAGAGAAGATAGCATTAGAAAATAGACATTGCAATATCTAGTAGAAATATGTCCCACTGTTTCACGGGTATAAAGAGAGATAAGGACATAGTGACAAAAGAAATGGAGAATGTATGCAAATTAAATTTCTAGACTTGAAAAGTATATTTGAAATAAAAAGTATACTAGATGGGATTAACAGCAGATTAGACACTGTGGGATACCAGCCCTTCATTTTATGTAATCTTTTCTTTTCATTTTACTTAAGCTTCACAATGGCTCTACCTCAAAAAAAAAAAAAAAAAAAATGTGAAGCCTACCTGAAAATCCCACTACTAGAAAGCAAGAAAACTATAATTTTGCCTGTTACCTCTCTCTAAAGCTACTACTTGTCCTTCTAAGAAATGCATCACCACCAACAGCCAAATGATGACCTGATTCTGTAGCACCTTAAGATGTATGTACTTGTTTATGTGACTTTGTTGCACACAGACGCGGTTCCTGTGACACTGCTGTTAGCCTAAAAGATGTATAACGCAGCATGCTCTACCAAAACTCAATTGTGTTTCTTAGCCTTCCTTCTCCATCTACAAAAGTGATCAAACAGCAATGGATCCATGAGCATGTTTGTACACTCTACAATGTCACACAGGGTTAAACATCATAAATCTTCATAACAATGGGGAAAAGACTCTCACTCTGGATCCTGCATTTTCCCCATTTCCTACTCTAAGTCTATAGCCCATGAAACCCATGTCCCTTTGGACTGCCTTTAAACAGGAATGACCTAAATGCAGGCATTTAATCAGAATGCCCAGAGGTCACTAAGCATAAACAGAGAGTCACTATAAGCAGACAATGTGGGCTAACCCAGATTTGTCTACCTTGGACCCAAGATGTCTGAGACTGCACTGACCCACATCAGGATTGGAGCCCTGCACTGACTCACCAAAACCCTTAATGGAGTCATTCTGTGGCACCTCACTAACTCACTTCATCTAGACATCAGAAAAGTGGGGATATAACTATCTACCTTATAACAGCACTGTTTGGGAGATTAAACGAGATAATAAAAATTCAAAGAATTTAGCAGTGCTGGCAAGCCTCCAACAGATATCATCTTTAATTATTCTAACAAAAGTGAAAGTTGCTCATATGCCTTAAAAAGTACCTTATAAATGGGAGGGGCTGAGTCTTGCTATCTCAATGCTTTGTGGTCCACCCTGAACTAAAGGGAGCACACACTTGAATCTGTGTGCTAGCAGCAGCCTCCTTTGCAGCCCTCACGAGCCTCGTTCTCCCGTCCCAGACAGCCCAGAAGCTCACCTGTCACTCCAATCTCCTTTCCATTCCACCTTGCCCCAGGGGTTCCGCAGCTTCACCAGATACTCAGGTCCGTTCTTGCAAGTCACCTGTACAAAATGAGGAGCAGTTTAGGCGGCTGGGCTAACTGCGTGTGAGACAGGGATCTGGGTGAGACTCCTGCCTGCAGCTGAGACCTCACAGTGGGAAAACTAAGAGCCTGGAAAGAGTTGGTAAGTGACTGCTTCCCAGCAGATTACCTAACTTCTTTGTGTCACAGGTTTTTGTTTGTTTGTTTTATATGTTTGGTTGTTACAGGGTCTTACTAAGCAGCTCAGACTTGTGGTGATCCTCCTGCTTTCAGCTTCCCCAGCCCTGAGATGATAGACACGCGCCTCTATGCCGGGACTCTGTGACCAGCTCAGCCCGCCCTGGGGGTGGGTCTGATGCAGCATGTGGTGCTGGGGATCAACCACAGTCCCTGTGCTTGCCTAAGCTTGCCTAAGCAGGCACTTTAGTCTGCTGGGCTATCTTGCCAGCCCCTGTCTCAGTAATTCTATCTGTAAAACGAGACAAATATTTACACTAACAGCAGTAGTTTTAATGGTGGATTCACCAAAGATATGCCCACCTGCAACTCATGAACAGAACCCTGTTTGGAAAAAGGATCTCTGCAAATGTAATTAAGTTAGGAATCTGGATACGACATCTCCTTGAATTAAGAGGTGAGGCCTAAACCTAAGGATAAGTGGTCTTGTAAGAGGAGAGAGAGGGAGAAACCACCTAGGAGGAGGCCATGTGAAGATGGAAGCCAAGACTGGAGTCTGGAAGCCCACACTGAAGAACACCTGGAGCCACCAGAGAGGGTGGCAGAGGGAAGGGGCATTGTCACGAGAACCTATAGGAGGGGTATGGCTCTGCTGACACCTCCATTTCAGACTTCTGGCTTTGTGAGCAGTGAGAAAATAAATGTTTATTGTTTTGAGCTACCCAGCATAGGTCAGCTTGTTACAGCAGCCTAGGAGATCAATATACCTATTCGTGGCAGTGTTGTACTAAGGAAGCTAACATTTATAAAGCAGTTATGATTCTATTTAGCACATAGTGCTATATAAGTTTGTTAAATACATGTATTTAAATATATATATATGTTGTATATAATAAAGTTATTGATGTGCAAACAAATGTGGTCAGAGATCTAGGAGAATATTACATGTGAGTTAAGCTCAAGAAATTTGAAACAATTAAAGGAAACTGGTAAGCCTTGGGGACTCAGCTCCCAAGGGATGCCAGGGGGGACTCAGCGCCCGAGGGATGCCAGGGGCTCTTTAAGATTGAGTCCATGAATGTCTTAACTTTATATTGTGCCCATGCTGCTCTGTCCACCAAAACATTCTCCATCAGATCAGCCCCCTTACAGGGGCCATTTGTCTGTGAAGCCTTTTCTGACCACTTCCCAACCCACCCAGGGAATGTCTTTTCTCCTACCACTGGGCTCTCATGTTCTACTTTGCTTCCCCAACCTTTTCAAATATGTGTTGTCTGCAACCTTCATTGAAAGCTCTCTGTAGCCAGGGTTCCTACCTGAGCCTGTTTTCAATGCTGAGGAGCGCTCAAAAGATGAATGGAATCAGAGGAGCCTAGGAGACTATTGGAAGGGAGCATGTGAGAGAGTGAAGCAGCAACTCAGAAAGGCAGAACCAAGACACAGGCTGTCGTTGGCAGCTGGAAGCCAGGTGAAACTCAAGGAAGGGTTGTGGGCACAGCAGGGCCCAGTGGCCAATTGGCTGAAAGGTGATTCATAGGAGGAGGATGGGAGAGTACACCTGGAGTCACAAAGGTTGGACCCAACAGTTTATTTCAGAAGATAGTCAGAGTTACTAGGAGCCCACCAAAGGCTTTGGCAAACCCTGGCAGATCTACCAGAAACTTTACCACCATCCCCACCCAACTAGACACAGCACAGGTACTACGTCACCAAGATAAGTCAAGACCTTGAAGAGAAACTCCAAAAGAGGTAGCTGAGTGGGCAATGAAGGGCTTCGATAATCCTACCTTCCGGATTCCTGTGAGAGTATAGGCGTGGCCATGCACCAGCCCATTCTCCAGCACCCTCTCCTTCTGCAGAGAAAAAAAAGAGAAGTCTTGGTCAATCCAGCAGCTTAGTCCAGGAGTCAAAGTAGACCTGGAATGGACCTTGCTGAGGAGGGGATTTGGAGAAAGGATTGGCAGAGAATCATGGTGTGATACATCCGTTTTTAAGATAGGCCTGAACCAAGGGCTTCCTACCCCAATTCCACGTTCTTGTTGCATTTCTTGTTGTTGGAAATTGGGCACATCAGCTCCTGGCGGGAAGCTGACACTTACTAATTGTTAAGTCTCTTCTCTGTACCCTATTTGTATTCTACATCCAGTTTTCCTGCCTTGAGGACACAGTTGTACCACCCTGTTGGAACATCAGGATTGGGTGGAGGTCCAGGGGCCCATGCAGAGGAGAGAGCAGAGGTTGATGGGTGCAGGGGCTAAGGGCAGGAAAGGAGACCACGCTGCCTCTCTCTACCCTCTCTTACCCCTAAGTGAGTCTGGCAGCCAATAAGGGTTCTGCTGTAGGTGGCTTGGGTTAAGATGTGCCACAGGTTGCCAGGGGCTTTGGACAGGTTGATGGTCATTGTCACCCCTCCAGTAAAGTCCACAAGAGCTTCAGACACCTGTCCAAACTGCAGATCTTCATAAGAACCACAGAGCCTGCTCAGAGAAGGAGTAAACATGAGACAATGAAGGCAAAGGGCATTTGCATGGCAGATTGGTGGCCAAGTGAGTTGTGGACTCCTCACTTAGTGGTTCTTTGGGTAAATATTTACTACTTCTCCTTTCCATCCCAAGACCAAAGATATATATATATCCACAGTTCCTTACCCTACAAACACCTTCATTCATCAAGGAAAGGCAAAATTGCTGAGTGCTTGTTTAGAGGGTGTGACCTCCACATAAATGACTCAGATGTCCTCTCTTCCGTATTGATTGACACACACCTCATGCCTCATTTTTTGAACTTTATATGATACATTCTGCCCCAATCCAAGATGGAGAAATGAAGAAAGAGAAAGGAATGAGGATGATTCTGGTGGTTGTCTTACTTGGCATAGGCCTTTTCCAGAAGTGCTCCCCAGAACAAGTTCTTATAGGTAGAGGAAACGAAGACCAGCTGGCCAGCCTCATCCACAGGCAGACGGTCATCTATCACCACAGGAATCCATTTCCCAAAG
>NW_004524595.1:623290-632244 GCF_000260255.1 Octodon degus | reverse complement strand
GGAAGATGCCAGCATACTTCTCAGTGAAACTCTGATCCAGTGGAACGACCCGACTCATGATGTCCTGGTGCAAAGTTAGAGCTTGCAAAGCAGCCAAGAACCAGCAGTCTCCTAAGCCAGACAGCACATTCGTGCTCACAAATCTATTACACATGTGTGTGCATTCTACCAGCATCTCTATGGATCTGCAGAGGGCTTCTTGCATGCAAGAAATGCTCGGTCCCAGTCATATTCTCTGGGTTCTCAGCCTAGTTGAGTGGAAAGCGATGTGTTGGGCAGGAGGCTAGTGAGGAGCAGTGCAGTGGGAGAGGAGCCCTGGTTGGCACCCAGACTCAACACCAAGAACTGAGCTTCCTTCCCGGACCAGCATTCAGCTTCTTAAATGCCTCTTCCTTGGGAATTTGTACCCAAACACAATGATAGCTTCTAAATTCTGCCTCTCCAACTGATTTTTGTTTTCCTAGAGAATTCTCTGCAGGATTCCAGTTCTCTGTGAGGGGGGCGTCACCTCACTTGTGCCTTCGCTGATGGACAAGAGTTGTTTCTGTTTACTTTAGAAACACGGGGCTGATGATATGCCTGCCTGGATCCTAATGCCTGGTGTTCCCAGGAGTCACTGTGGGAACTGAAAGACAGCGAGCACTCAACTCAAACTCAAACTCAAGTTAGAACATAACTGGTACTGAGGACCACCCAGGGGCATAGTCAAGGTGCAGCATTTCCACACATACCCTGAGGACCAGTTTTTAAGAATCTCCAACTAAGGGCAGAGCACGTGAAGACACAGTGCAGGGTTTGCTGCTGAGCGGCCATTTGTAACCCCAACACCACTTCCTCAGGGGGCTCTCTGGATTCCTCCTGCCTTGGTCAGAGCAGGGCACAGATGGCCTGGTGTGTGCTCAGAAGCTATGTGGCTTACCTAATACGCCCTGGCACAGGTCCAGTCTTTTGGCCTCAGTAGAATAGAACTGAGGATTGCTGTGCAGCTCCTGGGGTGAAAGACAGAGCTGTTGTTATGATAAAAAATAAAGAAACTCTTGCAGTTACAGTGACTATGTTTTCTTGTACTCTAAAACATACCACCATGGGACAAAGAGAACATATGCTACCAGTGCTGTTCTAGAAAATCATGGATATTGATTCTATTATATTCCTCATTCCTCCTTCCAGTTCAGGTAAGTCAGAGTTCTAGGGAACTCTGTACAGATAGTGAGAAATGTCTGTTGCCACAGCTTTTTATTAAAAATAATCTCTAGGAATTCTCACTGTTCCTAGAGAATCTGGTTTCTTTCTTTCCACTCTCCTCCTCCTTCCTGCTCTCAGTCCCCAATGGGATGGCATCTTTGGCTTTTTGTGCTGAGATGTGGGCCGAGTGCAGTGGGAAGGGGAGGTAGACTGCTCTGTAACAAGAACTGAATCCCTCCTTCCTGCACACAGACAGTTCCCCTATGGGTTATGTGTGGGACAGAGTCTCTGCAAACAGTGTTCAGAGTCTTCTCAGAGAAGTGAGACCCTGCTGCCAACCAGGTTCATGAATCTCCTTAGGAGTCCTGTACATTGTGGAGATTTTTTATAAGTCTGTGGCTTCAGGCAGTGATCAAGATGTCAAAGTAGGCAACAAAAAGAGAAGACTTCATGGCCTAGGTCGAGCTCATCCTGTTCCCTAACTTCGGTCCAAGCATCATGTGTATATAATCAGGTTTGAACTAGATCAATTACATTCAAAGTAAGAAATCACCCTTGGAGAGCAATAGCTGACATTTTACAAGATGAAGAATACGTTTGTATAGTAATTAACAGGTTATTAATTTACATGCTTCATGATCCTGATTTAGGGACGAGGGTGAATGATGCTCTCTCAGGCTGCAACTCAGGATCCTTTGTCTCTAGGATGATGTCAAATAAGACCTTGATATGCTTGTAATAACATTTCTGGGTAAATTTCCAGACAGGATTAATGGGAGAGCTTCATTTTAGACCACTCCCAACTTTCCCATCTGGAAAATGGGATGTAGGAACATACCCAGTTCCCTTCTCATGACAATTAAAGACAGAATAAGACCTGGTGTGATATTGTGAAATATATACATTTGGTCTTCCTGCTATTTCCTGCAAACCTCATACACTATGGAGCGATGAGTATCTTTGATTGGCAATGAGATGCCTGGTGGCTATGTCTGCTAGAGAGCTTCAGGATGGTGACTGGTGACCAAAACACCTCATTTAACCTCACCGTTGACCTTTGAAGGGTGGACAGAGGCTGAAGGACAAGCTTTCCTCTTATGGCCAGTGATGGAGTCGATCATGTCTATGTATGGAAGTCTTGTACAACCCTGAAAGGCCAGGTTTTGGGCACTTCTGGATAGCTGGACACACCCACGTGGAAACTCCATACCCCTCCCTCATACCTCTTCCTGTCTTTTCCACAATATCGTTTATAATAAACATAAGTAAAGTATCACCGTGAGTTCTGTGAAGCTCTCTAGCAAATTAATAGAGCCCCAGAAGAGGGTCACAGGAATTCTGGTTTTACAGCCAGTGGTCAGAAACACAGAGCAACACCTGGGATTTGTGGTTGGGATCTTTTGGAGCATCTCTATGCTGTGAGATCTGCCCTATTTCAAGGTACACAGTGACAGAATCAGGTTGAACTATATGACACCACTGTGTAGTTGGGGGGTTCCCACACAGCTGGTTTCAGAAGTGTGTGGTGTGTTGAGTGGAGATTAGGGAATAGGAAAAAATACTTTGTTTCTTTTCTATATGTTTTTGACCTGGCATCTGAGGACCTAAGCCCTAAGTAGTGCCACATAAGCATATGACTGTTGGTCCCTTCCTGGCCCCTACCGGGGGTCGTCTCCACTGCAGGTGTCCAGGCAGCTTCCGCAGCAGAGGCCCACTGCCAATGGAGCTCTGGATGGCTGGAAAACTGCTGTCTTCGAAAAGGCAGTGGTCCCTCAGGCAGCGGTCTAGCAGTGCCTCATAGTTCTGCGGGGGAAGCTGGGGAGAGCCCCGCACTGAGTCTTTCCACCCCAGCTTCCATCTGCCTCCGAGAAGTGGACACAGAGACATGGCAGGTTTGGCTGTGGTCCCAGAGTCCTCCTTGGTGGTCTCTGATCCTGAAACAAAGATCGAGGGCTCAATTTTAGAGAACGTGAAAGGCGAGATGAGCAAAGGTAAGGGAAAGAGAAACAGGAAGCCAAAGTCCAGCCATTTGGGCTATGGTCCCAGTGCCTACCCAGACAATGGCAGCTGGGTTGTCTCCTGGTCAATCAGCTGCTGCTACTTTGTGGCATTTTGTGGCCTCCAACCAAATGACAAAATGTATAGCTCTTCAGGTGTTTTTGTGGTATGCAAGGCCCTGGTCTCTTAAGAGCATCACGTGTCAAGTGATGTTTCTGTCGCACCTGTACTCTTCACGGGTCCCCTTCATGGATGTGTGTCTAGGCTCATTGCCATCTTAAGTGTGTCTAGGCTCATTGCCATCTTAAGTCTCCAGGTCAGAGCATGATTTTTACCATGCTAATAAAGTAAAGGTAAGCACTGGATAAGGTCCTGTAATGAGCACCCGATACAAGCCGTATTTGTCCCTTCCCACCTGGAATTCACCCCTTATCATCCAGGAAAGTTCCAGATTGGGTTTTTTTGGTTTTGTTTTGTTTTATGTATTTAGGACAGGGTCTACAGGGTCTATAGGGCCTACAGGGTCTCACTACATAGGTTGGAATCATAGTGATTCTCCTGTTTTCAGGTTCCCAAGAGCTGGGATTACAGACATGAGCCACCATGCCCAGTCTCAATCACTGGCTCAGCGCACCCAGGGGTGGGAGCAGCGGTACAGCACACCAGAGATCAAACCCCGATGGATGCACTCTGTCTAAGCAGACACTTTAGCCTGCTGAGCTATCTGGAAAGCCCAGACTGGGTTCTGAGGCAGAGTAAATCACCTCCCTGCCTTGATTGGCTTGATCATCATGACTTTCTTTGGCTCTGGCTACTCATGGTCTCACTAACCACATAGTCTGTGAAGGCTGAACTGCCAGGCTCTGGTCTCCTGGTGCCTTACCTTGATTTTATAGCTGTGAGCTATGGTTTGATTCTAGACGCTCCAGTCCCTAGTCTGTTGACTGAGGGCTGGCCTCACAGTCCGAGGCCCCGCTGGCTGCTACCTGTTGCCACCTGGATACTTTCTCCCAGCTGCACACACTGCCAAGCTACTGCTTCCATGTCTTCCTCATTTGCTCTGCAAAATCTCCTACATTCTCATCAAAATGAACTGCTGCCTTGACAACTTTTTTTTTCCCCGAAAAGTAGAACTCATACACTCACATCATGGTAAATACTAACAGTCGCCTCTTCTCTCTTCTTCTCAACAGAATTCTAGTTTTGGTATTTTTAATGTATTCGGTAGAGGGCCTAAAGGGTCTACAGGGTCTCACTATGTATGTCACACTTCTAGTGATCCTCCTGTCTTCAGCACCCGCAAGTGCTGGGATTACAGGCACACCACCACGCCCAGTTCAATCGCCATCTCAGCGCGCCCTAGGGGTGGAGCCGGCACAGCAGGCTGAGGATTGAACCCGGGCTGCTGCACTCTGCCTAAGCAGCTGCTTCAGTCCACTGAGCTATCTGGCTGGCCAGAATTCTAGTTTTCATCACACAACTTAAAATGATTTCCTGGGGTTTCTTCCCAGACTGATTGGCTACATTTTCTAGTTTCACCTGATGAAATGAAGGTTTTCTGGTGGGGCTTTTGGAAAACTGACTTTTCCAACAAAATACAATCGGGTCAGCTGATACTACTTTGATTTCTAACACTTCTCTTATTGGAAAGCAGATGCAACACCTAGGCTGGAGCAGCTGCATTGGAACCATTAGGGAAAAACAACACGCCGAAGCCAGATCTTGAAAGCTTCTTTGAACAAACAAGCCCTTGCCTCTATTTTTGGGAAGGGTCTACAGGGTGTTCAGGGTCTCACTACTACATCGGACTCATAGTGATCCACCTGTTTACAGCCTCCCAAGAGCTGGGATTATAGGCACACACCACCACACCCAGTCTCAATTGCCATCTCAGCTTACCCTGGGGTCAGGGCTGGCACAGCAGGTCTGGGGATCAAACCCCCTGCCCCTGTGCCTGCTTGCAGGTGCTTTAATACGCTGAGCTATTTGACTGGCCCCCTAGACTTCTTAATACAAGGGAAGGATAAACTTTCACTTACTCAAGCCACGAGCTAGACAGCTCTGGGTTTCTCTATGTCACTATACCCGCAGCCATAGCGTACTCTCCTGAGACACCACAAAGTGGAAACCCCCTGAACACACTGTTAGGGAGCAACAGGTCCCTCTCAGAAGCCAACTAACTCCTAAGCTTCCACAGCCCAGCGGGGCCCCAGCAACTCCAGCATTCTGGCACACCCTAGAACGCCTGCATCTGCCTTTTATTCAGTTGCAATTAGTTAGTTCAATGATCTTATAGTTTCCATCATTTCCTCACTTATCCACTTACAATTTTTTTTTTTTAAAAATCAAAGCTAGAAGAGATCTTATAAATCATCTAATCTAGGGCCAGGGATAGGGCTCTGTGGCACAGCACCTGCCTGGCAAGCACAAGGTCCTGAGTTTTATTCCTGGTATCAAAAAAAAAAAAAATCATCTAACCTAGTATTTTTCAACAGAGCAGTGGAGCCCTCTCATCAAATGAAATCCTGCAGAGATCAATGCCTGGGGCTCTGAGTTTGCAGTTTGGACCACAGTGTGCCTTTTCAAATTTCTCATTTTATGGTTTGAAAACCATCCACTTTACCCAGTCGCCTTGTCTTGCTAGGCCTAATACAGAATCCAATTTATCCATTGAGAATTTTGCTAGAGACTTGGCAGCCACCAGGCATGAATGAGGCACCACTTGCTGGGTGGCCCCCACCCTCAGGCCCCTTAGGGGAAAGTGATGCTCTTCTTGTGCCTACACAGGACAATGTCATCAGAACCATGTCCCAGGGCCCTGAGTCCCATGACAACACCCAGCCATTAGTCCCAGTGTTTGCCTGGGGCATCTAGTCCAGAGCTCAGGACACAATGTATGTGTGCTTAAAAGCAGCTATAAACTATGTCTGTGCCAAGCTGGAGTGCTTCCCTGTGGCTGCAGGAATGGTCCAGGGTCTTCTCCATATGTCATGATCACATCTGTCCTCCAGAGACCAACATGAGCACCTCTACCAGGAGCCCTTCCTGAGGACCAGGCCCTCCCCGAGTCTCCTCGTCCTGACCATCAACCGACTGCCTGCCCCACTGTCTGTCATACTGTCTCCAATTGTTGCTTGTAAAATTGTCACTAGTGGAAGACCTGTATTCTTTTGTTTCTAGTTCATCACAGGTGTTTAATGAAACTGAACTAATAAGTCATAAAATTTTAAAGACAATCAAAATCCTCCCCTTTAAAAACATTTTTAGATGCTACAGAAATGAAAGGATGCGCTCAGTTGTCAAAATTCTAAACACTTACCCTCAGCTCCTGAGCAGCTCAGCACACTGCTGGGAGCCCGTCGTGCAATGGCCCTGTCTTCAGATCATGCTGATCTCTGCTCTGAGTAATTCATGCATGGAACCTCCTCGACCTAATGCACGGTGTTTTTATCCCCTGTGGGATTAACCGTGGTGGAATGTGGCTTGCTCACACCCTTCCCGCTCTGCACTCAGGGCGCCCAGTTCTTGGCTATTATGTGTCACGGACACCTGCACACTCCCTGAGACTCCGTCCTCCTGACCCAGGTTACAGGAACTCAAACACTGTTGCTCACCTCTTGCCCCTGAGCTTTTCCTCCTAATGCAGACAACCTGGCACAGTTTGCTCCAGCCTAGCCCTATCTTCTTCCTAGGTTTCTTCCACCATATACACATTTGTAAACAAACTCAAAGCCACACAAAGGCAAGGTCTTACCTCTTTGTCTCTTCAAGCCTGAACAGCAAGCCTTACTGCTCATGATGTGACAGATGGCTTTGGAGCTGGCCAGGCTTGTGCACTTCTTTCTAAGTGTTGGGTGACACTCAGACTCCTCTCTAAATCTCTCTTTACAAGCATGGTGCCTCATGGGTTCAAAGGACAAGATGCTCATACAGGATCCTCTTGCCCTCCAAAATTCAGAGCGAGGCCTCACACATGCACTAACACCTTATTTTAAGTAAATATTCCTGAGTCACTTTCAGGAAATCTAGGCCCAGATGTGGATGGCTGGCAATTCTTGCATATCTCATAAATAACAAGCTGTGAAGGAAATTGGCTCTTTCCCAGATTGGTCCAGCTCTCTCTGCCAGGGGCTTGGTCATGTTTGGAGATTTATTTTGACTACTAGGAGTGAACAGTGTTGGACAAGCTCATAAAATAAAAGTATGGGAAATGGGTCAGGGAATGATAAGAAAAACCCAACTGGGGCACAAGTATGAAAACATGCAGCGTATGGGCAGTGTGCCCATTCCTGGAGCTCCTTTCTTGACTCTCTAGGGGAGCTACACTGTTTTATAGCATTCTCCTTTTAAGTTTTATTTCATGAAAAAATAAAACAAAGTTTCCTAACAAAATAATAAGAGAATAACAACAGTTGACATACTGTACATTATCTTTAAAGTAGTTACTCAGAGTACAAGACATGGACCAAAAGGATTTTTACAAAGAAGAAACAAATGCAGTGACTTTAGGCAGAGAATAACTTCTTTCTCATGTATGAGTTGACTTGTTTCTGAATAGCAAGTATTTATTGTAGGAACATTGGTAGGAAAAAAGCAAATAAGAAAATCACCCATGATACCACTACCCAGAGGCAACATTTTGTTATAACTTTTAGAGAACTTTTTATTTTTAATTATTTTTTATGAAAGTGAATATTATATGTTTTTATACACCTACCAATAATGAACACTTTCACCAAAAAATCGACTATATAAAAGCACATTTAATTACTGCCAAGTATGGCATACCATAGATAAACTGAAATTTATTTTTAAAATCAACTATTTGTGGAATTTCATGTTGTTTCCAGTTTTTCCTCTACTCTAAACAGTGCTGGAGTTACTGCATTTTAACTATGTCTTTGAGCACATTTCCAATTATTTTTCCAAGACAAATTAGAAATAGAATAAAATATTTTTAACCTAAAAAATGCCTTTATTAAGAAATTTAGGCCAATAGCATACCTTTTAAGGAAAAATTTTCAAAATATGTGTCTTAGGGCTGGTGATATAGGTCAGCAGCACAGCACCTGCCTGGCAAGAGCTAAATCCTGAGTTCTAGTCCTGGTACCAAACAAACAAACAAACAAATTTCTTAAAGAGAAGGCAAGGATGCCCATTACTACCATTTTTCTTTTAATTGTGAGTCATAGCCAATGCAATAGGTTAGAATAAATAAGCACAAAAATCAGATAGCAAACACAAATGATTATTAGCTGTATAAATATTTTTCTTCATGTTCAATAGCTAAGAAAATGGGAAAAAACTGTAGGCAATAACAACAGTGAAGAAGGTCACTGGATGCAAGGTGGACAGGCTATACAAAATCTAGTGATTTTTTTAGATACCGGAAATAACCAACTAGAAAATGCAATGGGGAAAAAAATCTATTTTTATAACAACCCAATCACTTGTGTGAGTAATTTGTGTCATTAAGATACATAAGTCAGAGGCCCTATGAACAAAATGCTAAGTTCATACTCAATCATGATAACCACGTAAACCATTGCCACAGACCTTACATTATCACCCACATCCCCACACAATTAATATTAATATTGACTATTTCTGGATGATGTGATTGACCAAGGGTTTACCTTTCCTTACTTTTCTATATTTCTCTGGAATAGTATATAATATTTTTATCATTAGGGAAAATGCATTTAACAAAAATATGCTAAGGAAAAGTAGGTCAGTGATTCCAGAGCGCAGGCCCGGCGAGTGAGTGAGAC
>NW_004524595.1:612620-621425 GCF_000260255.1 Octodon degus | reverse complement strand
AAAATCTTGTTTTGAGATTTTGTACCACTGTTTTTATTTTTTTCCTTTCTTTAAAATAAAAATAACTGATGTCAAAAAAAAGAAAAAAGAAAAGTAGGTCAGTGATTATTTGAGGCCAGATGGAGAATTGACCAAGATGCAGTGCAAGAGAACTTTTGGGGTAGTAGAAAGGTTCTTTTGCTTATGGTGGTGGGTTTTCTTTAACCCCAAAACACAATAATGCATATATAGGGGTCAGTGAGATAACTCAGAGGGCTAAATCACCCGCTTAGGCAAGCTTAGACAAGCCTAGGGACCAAGGTTCGATTCCTGGCACCACATGCTGCACCAGCCCTGTCCCCAGGGTGGGCTGAGCCAGTCACAAAAAGAAAAAAAAAAGAGCATGCATGATACAATTAAAACTGTACATTTAAAACTCCATATAGTTTATTCAAATCCATTTCTTTTCTACGGTTAATGTAGACATGCTAAAGAAGAGGTCTGACTTCTGTTGGCTTCATCGTGTTAAACAATCATCTTGATTTGGGACAGTAATATCTTTCTAACAACTGGCTCTCATTTGAAGTGGCAGCTACTTCTCCATCCACCTCTGCAGCAGTTGAGAAGTCTGTGCCAGACTGTAAAGCTGGATTATCAGAGACCCTGTGAAACAAGGATGAATGTTCCAACCTCAACAGAGTTGAACATGGAAACTAGTCTCCAAATGTCGGTTCCATCTTGAGTCCCTGCCCTGATATTCGGCTTATTCAAATCTTTGATGAACACTTTTTATATGCTAGGCAGAGTGGCCCTGGCTGGACACATACACAGTGTAGGTCCTTGGTCCTCCTGTGGGAGTAAAGGCAGGGAAAAAGGAAACAAAAGAAATTGCCACAGCCTTTCTCCCAGGTGATGTGGGCTGTGAAATCATCCTAAGGAATGATACACTTCTAGAGAAGTCTAGTGTTGGCCACAGCCCACTGGGTTGTCTGAGATGAAACCGCAATAAAAACTCAGGCTTCTTGCACAATGGCCCTGCCTGCATGATGAAAAGCTCTAGGTCGAAATAATGATCAATTCCATGCTCTGACAGTCGGAAAAAAAGGACAAGTTAACTGCAGGCCCTGCCTGATTTATTCTGAGCTGGGTCATGCTCCTTTGTATTGTAAGAAGTGCAGAGTGACCATAGTGTGCTAGATTTTAATTAGAAAATCCAAGAGAGGGCAGTGCCTGCCATCTCTTACCTGTGTGACTTTGAGCAGATTGCTGGCCCTCTCTGAACTGCTGTCATGGTTTGTGTCTAGGTGTCTCCCCAAAACTTCCTGCAGTCAGGGATCGGCTTCTAGAGTTTGTGATTGATTATTGTCATTGTGGGTTCTTCACCTGCCCTGGGGCAGGTAATCTGCATTACAATGCCCGAGCTGCTGGTTTTCACTTTTGCTCTTGCTCTTTGCCTCTGCCATGAATGACTGCACTCTGCCCTGTGCCACTCTGCCTTGGAGCCAACTGAGTATGGACTGAAACCTCCACTAACTGTGAGCTAAATAAACCTTTCCTTCCTTCATTTTGGGTGTTGGGTATTTGTCCCAGCAAAGAGAGAAAAGTAACTAAGACAGCTGCTTTGTTTGCCCATAATATGGAATGTTGCCATTTTTCTGCAAGCCAAGATAATAAATATGTTAAAAAAAAAAAAAAAAACCTCTAAATCTGGATAAATACTATATTCCATTTGCCAACCTGTGGGCTAAATCTGGCCCACCACTAGTTCTTTTAACAAATAAAGTTTTATCAAAACATAAGCCATACTTACCTGCTTAATATTATCTAAGATTGCTTTTGCATCTCAACAGCAGAAGTGAGCAGATGACTCAGTGATCGTACGAGCCACAAGATAAACATATTTTTTCTCAGACCCTTTGCAAGGTTTGCTGAGTCCCACTCTAGGCATTTTCCTTTCAGGGCCAACTGCTGTCCTACTGCCGCACAGAGGCCAGCTCTATGCAGCAACTGACAGAATAAAATGTCACTGATGGAATCCAGGGCTAAAAATTCATCTTAATGCTATAGAATGCTGTCTCTAATTGATTCATTGACTTTTCACAGACTTTTAACGTCTACAAGTTATGTTCATTTCTGAAAACATGTAAGGATGTAGCTTGAGAGTTCTGGCTAGTGAAGTTTTATCTCTAATCCATTTTTCAGGGGTGGTGACATCAGACCTCCCTGGGCCATTTTCCGTGGTTCTGCGGGTGCTTCTTAGGAAGGGGAAAACCTACAACTCTGTGTCACGTCACACCCTGTTCACCGACATCCATGAGAAAGAAAATGATTTTGTAAAATCAGTTGAGGGATTTAGGTTTTTAACTATTTAGACATCTTTCTATGTTTAGAAAGATGTGTCCATTGTATTTTTAACAGAAGACACAAAGCTCAAGTTTTCACTTACTAGAGCAGACATTTGTCTTTCAGGAAACAGTGAAGAATGTAGCCTGATCATAAGCTCTTAAGGACAAGAAGAACTGGCTGTAAGGGCCAGTGAAACAGCTCAGTGGACTGAGCTCCTGCTTAGGCAAGTGCAGGGATTGGGGTTCAATCCCAGTACCACATGGTGTGCCGGCCATGCCCTTGGGCATGCTGAGCCAGCCACCAAGACGGGACGTGGTGACACATGACTATAATCCCAGCACTGGGGAGGCTGAAAACAGGAGGATCACTACAAGTCTGACTGCATAGTGAGGCCCTGTACCAAATACATAAGGAGAAAGAGAAGGAGAAGGAGAAGGAGAAGGAGAAGGAGAAGGAGAAGGAGAAGGAGAAGGAGAAGGAGAAGGAGAAGGAGAAGGAAAAGAAGGAGAATTGGTTTTTTTCTGGGCACACAGAATCTGGCTTTGATCATAAAGAATTAGACACTTGATGAATACTTACTGACTGGCTAGCTGACTGGATTCCTGAGTGTTGGCTCATTTATAAAATGTACAGAAAATAGAGCTTGCCCTCCCCTTCCTTCCTGTTATGCAGCTGAAATGAGAGGATGGCTGTGACAGGTTTCGGTTTCACTGCTCTCCTGTTGCTCTGACCATGTTTCACAGACTTGATGGGGTGGGGGTTCCTTTACCCTCTCTATTCCCTGCCAGGCTGCTCTTTGGGCTCCTCATCAGGGGCTTAGTGGGTTCCAGGCCAAAGCACCCCAAAGAAGTAAACTCAGGGTCAGTCATAAAGCAGAAAAGGAGTCTCCAGAGGGAATGTGCATCTCAGGAATGAGTGGACCCTGGAGAAAGGCAGGAAGCCCCTTGGCTAGTGCTGTCTGTATGGGGAGGTGACCACATGGGCTGATGCTCTGCCTCTGCCCACACCTAAGGACTCAGCTTGGGTAGCACGGTCTTGATCCTACCTGCCCTGTCTTCCTTCTGGCCCCACGAAGCATGGCACTGCCACAGACCTTTGTGGAGGTGCAATACCCCACAGAGAGCCCAGAGCATGGAGTGCCTCCTGAGGCATCTGCAGAAAAGGCAGCTTTCCTTGGATCCTGGAGAATCCACTCAACCTGTGTGGAAGTCAGACTCCAATCTAAATATCAAACTAGAAGAAACTTGGTGGTCACCGTATTCAATGTCCATGAGTACAAGAAAAGCCCTAAACACTTCAAGGTTGCTCTTGGCCTGCTCAGCCTGACTAGGGTGAGCCCTGATGCCACCTCGTAGGCCTGTCCTCTTCCCACAGCCTCCTCCTGGACCATGACCTCAGTGGGGTCACACTGTTTCCTCTAGGCAGCTCCAATCTGACTCTTCCTACCTGAGGAGATAGCAGACCCCCCAGTTCAGAGCCTCACCTCTCCCATAGTCCACAGCTTTTAGAGATCCAGCCCTCCATTTTCACCTGTCTAAACACTTAAAAATGCATTTAGGCCAGGAAGAATTGTAAAACATATGTAAATTAATGCCTTTTATGTTTTCATAGGAGTATTTTCATCTTAAATGAGTCATGAAATTTGAGCTGCACTAAGTGGTCAGACACAGGGAGCTTTTCTCCCCATCCTCCTCCAGCGTTTCCCATCTGACTGGCTGCTTCACATCACTCACTGCAAAACCACACAGCCCATGAACTCAGTGCTACATGGCCAAGTTCTGTGTGTTTCAGTCCCTTTCCGCATAAACAGCTTCAGGCCCACACCCTCTGCTTTATCCAAATATTTGCGCATGCACGGTCAGGGAAGAGTTCCTTTTGTCCTGTTCTGCTCTGCCTCTGACCACGCTCAACCTTCATAGCTCAGCACAAATTTCCCCTTCTCCCAGGGGGCCTTCTCTGTCTACTTTTTCTCCTCTCCTAACAGCAGAGTTGCCTCACTCCTACACAGATGTTTTCACTTCTGCAAAGGTGTTGTAAGGAGCTGTAGGCTTATGTAGTGGGTGGAAACAATGGAGTTCAATGGCACTACCACCAAGCAAGAATCCCGAGTCTGGTTCTTTGTTGCAGCCTCAAAACTGCAGAGTAGGCTGCTGGGTAATAGCAGCCTCCTTTGGAAATTCACTGTGGGCTAGAGGGCTCTACAGCCTCTCATCTTAGGGTCCTGCTAATCCAGAATACCAAGGTATGCAGCAGGAAAACTGGTGGGAAAACGAAGTCAATCAGAAACACCTTTTAGGAAATATTTGGCTGTAAATGTTAACACGAACATTACATAGACTCTGTGATACAAAAATTCCCTTTCTGGATATGCTTCAATTCATTTACAAAAAGACACACAGAAAAATGTTCATAATAGAACTATTCAACATGGCCTCAGATCAGAAACTCCTCACATGCCTGTGAACATGGATAAATAATATGGGGGTTCACTCAGCCAATAGATTAATATACAGAATTCTGCATGAACAAATCAGAACTGCATGCTACAGTTTTGATGAAATGCATAAACATAAATCTAAGTGAAAAAATCTAGATAAAAAAACTGATTCCTTTTACATAACTTGCAAAGATGGCAGTCAATATATAGGTTAGAAATCAGCTTAGTGGTTAACCTTGAGGTAGAGCAATTTATCACCAAGCCAATTATATCACTAATAGGTAAGTCAATTCTATTCTCTCTCTATTGATTGTTTTGATGGTCAGGAGAGAGATTTGTAAGGGAATTTGAAAAGTGGTACATTCAATTCATTAAACAAGGCTTTATTGAGTAGTTTCCCACTGCCAGATGTTGACCTAGACGGGAGAGCCACCGGATCAGTTAGATGCAATTTCCACCTTTAGGGAAGTCAGAGTCCAGTGTCTGGGCTCACACTCCAGAGATGCCCTTCTCTTTTCACAGAGAAAGGTGTATGGTCTATTTAATGGCTAGTACTCAACTACCCAAGAATCCACATTTTGCGAAGTCAAAGATCTTTCCTCCTGTCAGACCTAGAGGACATCCTCAGACCAAACCCTAGGTGAGCCTCATTGGCTCATCCTTGGATTCTCAGCTAGGATTCTAGCCAAGGACTGTAGACTAGACTGTAGACTAGACTTGGCATTTCTGAAACAAAAAATATTTAATCCATACCCACATTTTTGCCCACTTACCAAATGTCATCACCTCCAGCCTCCCTAGAAAATGGTCAGAAGCTAGGCTGAGAGTGTGACACCTTGCTCGGGTCTTCCAGAAACTCGATTAGTGAAATCCAGTACCTCTATGTTAGCAAATTGCTCAGATGACAATTTCTAGGTGTCTAGTGTAGCAAGGGCCACCACCAGCACCACAATGACAATTGTCATTTGAGGTGCAGTTTCACTCTCATGCAATTCAGACATGATCAATATCTTGTTCACACTTCATTACATAGAGGAAATCTCGGCCTAATAAAATGAACTAGAGAGTAGCCTCCCCACTCAGCCTTGGGGATCTGCCAGGTCTTGGGAGGGACTAGTTGCCTCTAGTCTCCTCCCAACTTGGAACTCTCAAAAGCTCTGTGAAATGGTCTGGGTCTTGGGAGATAACAGCACACAGCATTATCAGCAAACAGAAACCGAGCTGGATGGAAGCTCAGAGCTTGTACCTTTCACACAGAGGTGCTTGGCTGAGATCTTGCTTCCCAGAGCATTGGCTCCTTTCCACCATGAATTCTCTGGTGGGGGAGAACCCAAGGTTTTGTGAAGGTAGCATACACGTCCAATTATTTTCTTAAAACACCTTGCAAATAGAACTTCTTCCAGCAATGCTTTAATAAAAGAGAGTCTTAGGAGGATACATGGCAAAGATGTGTCTTAGAGCATTCTTTCATTGCAAGAGGGCATGACAATTTGTGCTCATGACTGCACTCATTCACAGACTGCCAGAGAACAAAGACCAAGATTCCTGGGCCTTCCTTGGCCTAAACCGGACATTGCCAGAAGCCAGGGAAGGATCAGCAAGTATGGCTAAGGGTTCTTTTTTCTTCGGAGTTTCCTCTACAGGAATTCATCTCTCATTGTACTATTAGATATCTCCTTCTTCCCTCTATAATCTATGCTCCAAATCCTCCATAGAGGCCAATTTTATCTTTGTGTCTTTGCCCATGTGAGGGTGGAAACCCTGACCTCTCTTGAGTGTGTCCTCAGATTTCATTTTGGATTGAATTGCCCAAGTCTAGTGATTCTTCCTTCAACACCTCTGGCACTCATGTGTCGCTTGACTCCTCTACGATCCTTTTCCCAGGCTCCCAACACCATTGCACAACTTTCATTTCAGCAGTTCAGCCACTTCCAGCTTGTCTGCCTCCACACTTGCATATCTCAGATCCAGGAATGAAAGCCACACCTGGTATGCACTAGGTGCTCAATGTGTGTCAGTTGCACAAGAGTCCCTTGCCTCTAGAACTCTATTCTTTTCTCCTTCTCCACCAGCTTCTTTGTCTTTTCTCTGACTCCTATCTCCCATGTCTTAATCTTTTTGTATGACTGACACATCAGTCATTTTATTAGACTGATAAAGAAAATAATATTGATGAAAATAACCAACATTCACTGAGCAGTTATAATAGGCCAGGTACAAGGTTGAGTACATTGCACACAACATTTCACTGAATCTTCTAAACCTTGGAAGGTAGTCCTATGAGTGTCCACATTTTACAAAAAAGGAAACTGAGGCACAGAATAATAACTTGACCAAGATAACCATGCCTAGCAAACAGCAGAGATTGGACTAATCCCTGGCATTCCATATTGCATCAACTTTTCATCATGTCAGACAAGAAATTATGCGAATCACTCAGTTGAAACCACGATGTAGGTGCATGGCCTGAGTTCAAGCACCTTAGATTCTTGTCCTCACCTTCCCTTACACTGTTTTGTCTGAAGGTTATGTGGGGTTACCAGGAGCAATAGGTGTGGGAATCAAAGACTTGGTTAAACAAGCTTCAATTTTCTCCTATGAGATATAAGAATGATAATTCTTCTCTTACTTGAGGTTCACATCAAGCCATGGATATGAAAATATTTGATACAAACTGTGTAAGTCTCTGTCTACACCCTGGCAGAAGGTGATGGTTATTATTGCTCTCTGTCTTGCAGACTTAACTTGCTCATGTCCTTCTCCTCATCCCAGCATTTATCTTCCCTCTTCTAGTCATCACCTTAGGATCTCCACTGTGGAAGCCTGCATCTTAGCCCATGATGCAGCATTTAAGACAGCACAGGGCTGGGCTCCTTGTGTCTGGGGATTTTTATTGTGGGCATCATTTGATTTAGCGTGAGTTGTGCCAAAGTTCAGCAAAACCCAAGACTTACTTTCTCTCTTGACAATTCTCATCCCGAGTGACAGAAAACAGATGACCAGAGAGACTCACTACTCTTTCCCACATGCCCTGTGACATTTTAATATACAAGGGGTCCTTCATCCCCTCCCTAGATTTCCATTTCTCACCCAGGAGAGACCAGTGCTCCTGAGATGAGCCCATGGAGTCAAGCACACCTTTCACTGCATGGCACAGGCAGTCACTGACTCAGCAATGGGACTGTGGACCAAAATTTGGATCCCAAAGCTGTGATGAATGGCCAGAAATTTTCATCCTGTGGAAACAAGGCCTTAGGTTGCCAAAATTCCCAGGAAAGCCCAGTGTGTATGGGTGTTCCAGGCAACAGAGACTGAGTGTTTGCTACTGTTCTAGATCTTGGAGGCAGAGCAGAGAAAGAGAGAAGAGGCCACTCAGCCTGGTAGCATAGCAGAGTGCTGGAAAAGGAGCACTGGTTCAGAACCAAGAATCAGGGGCTCATGTCACTAATGACGTGACACCAGTCAGGCCACCTCCCTCTCTGCACTTCAAATCACTTACAGGAAACAGGAAGTTGGGCTGCATCACCCCTCCACTTGCTGTTATGACATTCTGTGACTCACTCAACAGTGGTCAAATTTGTCTCCTGTCTCCCACTTCCTAATAGTCTCCCTGAACAAGCTGCCTTCCTGAGAGCACTCTTTGAAGGGATCTCCTTCTTGTGCCTCCATTTGGATCTGTCCTTCCTTCAGGAGACTGGAAAGCAATTTGACTGAACTAGATCTCACAACATGTAAGTAGCTCATAGGTCCTTGACCTCATCACAGTTTTGCATCTTTACAAATACTGTTGCATGCCTGTAATCCCATCACTCTGGGAGGCTGAGGCAGGAGGATCACAAGTTTGAGGTCAACCTGGGCAACTTACTTAGTGAGACCTTATCACAAAATTTAAAAGAATTTTAAAAGGGGCCAGATGGAAATATATGTCAGAGAGAAAGACCTGAGTTCTGCCCCTAGCTTAGTAACAGAAAGAGACAGAGAGAGAGAGAGAGAGAGAGAGAGAGAGAGAGAGAGAGAGAGAGAGGAGGAGAGGAGGAGAGGAG
>NW_004524595.1:604147-612520 GCF_000260255.1 Octodon degus | reverse complement strand
AGAGGAGGAGAGGAGAGGAGAGGAGAGGAGAGGAGAGGAGAGGAGAGGAGAGGAGACGAGAGGAGAGGAAAGGTCTTCATAGAATCAATTCCCAATTATTAGAATTTCAAGCAGGGAAATAAGGGTGAAAAGGTCCAGTTGAGCAATAAATTAAGGCATATGGTTTAGTACATAGTAACTGCTCAAAATATTTATTCTTACAGAGTGATTGGTGTTATTTTACTAGACATACATTAAAAATCAAGTGAATCCAGATGTGTTGGCACATCCCTATAATCCCAGCACTCAGGAGGCTGAGGCAGGAGGATTATTGCAAGTTTAAAACCAGCCTGGGCTACAAAGTGAGCTCAAGGCCAGCCTGAACTGCATAGTGAGGCTGTGTCTCAAAAAGACAAAATCATCATCATCATCATCATCATCATCATCATCATCATCATCATCATCCAGTGAAACTCTTATGTGTCCAATATAAGTATAAAAGGGAAAACTACTACTAACATACCTAAAACTACGAGCGTACAAACTCTAAACATTGATTTTTTTTCTTTAGAGATAAGAATAAAGAATCCACATGCAAAAGATTGAATCTAGTCCCATATATCTCAATGTGTACTAACCTAAAATAAAAATGGATCAAAGATCTAAATGTTAAAACAGAAATAATCTGCTGGATGATGAATTAGGTAAAACTGTTGAAGACAGGCATGGGCAGTCTTTTGAACAGTGCCCCAGTTGTATAAGAAGCAACATCAAAAATCAACAAATGGGATTGCCTCAAATTAGAAATATTCTGCACATTGAAGGGAGCAAACAGCAGAGTGACATAACCTACAGAATGGGAAAAAATTTCCAGATATTCCACAGAAGAAGACTAATACCTTAGAATATATGAATAACTCAAAAGAATCAGTCCCACCACCAGATAAAAGATCCAACCAAAAGATGGGCAACTAAGATGAATAAATTACAAACAGCCAATAAATATATGAAAACATGTTCAACATTGCTGCCCACTAAAAAATGAAAATAATACAGCTAAATTCCATCTTACTTCAGCAAGAATGGTTATTAAGAAATCAAATAACAACAAATGCTGATGAGGTTATGGGCGAAAAGAATCCTTCCACATTGTTGATATGCAACCACTATGGAAATCAACATGGAGATGCATCAAAAACTAAAACTAGACATTTCACTTGATCCAGCTGTTCCTCTCCTAGATATCTTTCCCCAAAAGCTAAAAATATCATATTACAGTAGTACATCCATATCAGTGTTTACAACAATACAGTGCAGAATAGATTGGCAGCAGTATGTCCATCAGCAGATGAAAGGGTAGAGTGTGGTGTTTATAGATAATGTAATCATCAAGTGCCATAACACAGACTAAATTTGGGTCATTTGTAAGAGAATAGATGCATTCTGAGACCACAATGTTAAGTGAAATAAATCAGACATACAAGTTTTTAAAAACTCATCACATGAGTTTTCTAATAGGAAAAATCCAAAATCTACATAAAGAGCAAAATAAAAAATAGATAATACAATATAAGGAGGTAGATCTTTCACAAATGGGCAGGGAGCCAGGAGATGGAAGGGAAAGACAGGTAGGGAAAAGAGAGGAAAGAGCTAATTAACGTGTGTTATGTACATGTGCCAACTCCACAAAGAGAATGGAAATATTAGGTCTGCAAATGTGCACTAATAAAAAAAAATTAAAATTGAAGAAAAAATTAAGTAAAATTATGGAATATTATTGTGCCACAAAGATATATTTTCAGCAGTGTGGAAGATAGCACTTAGGGCTCCATGGATTCTGAAGCATCTGAACCTCATAAAATCAACTGATATGTTTTACTACTATTCCGTGATATCTCCCCCACCTGATTGTGCTCCTTTTGGTTGTGTTTCCAAAACCAGGATCCAACAAGGGAAGGAGAAGGGCATTGATCTATGAATGGGTGAAAACTCAATGTCAAGTTCAGAAGAATAAAAGAAAACATGGTGGTTCTATATATTCCCTTCAAGTATTAGAACTGTATCCCAAAACCCAAGATAATGGTAAGAGACTTTGTAGACTGGCTCACAAATTAAAAGTCATCTCCAAAGTTCCAAAGTAAATCGCAAGACCTAAGTTACTGATTCTATCACACTGACAATATGTTCAGGATGCTATGGTGAAATAATCTTCAAGAAATTCACTCTGAAGCTTGGAAATAAAAGCAGATGAGCAGTTTTCTCAACAGAAGAGTGTTCTCCTAAGTTGTCAGAGAGCTATTTAGAATTCTGAGGCCATTTTTACAATCTGTAGTTGGAGTGAACCCAAAGCAAGCCAGGATGCTCTACATGGGAAGGGTATGGGAGGAGCACTGTGAGCCACACACAGCAGGGAGGCAAGGCAGGCAGGTGGCATGAGAGCCAGGCGAGGGTCAGGAGAGCCTGGGGTGGGTGGGGGCAAGCGCATGCAGAAAGGCACTAAAGCCAAGTCCCAAGTGGGCAGGCAGGCAGCACCACTACATAGGGTTCACATCACCTGTGATGACCTGACCACAGAGTACACTGGGTTCATGGAAGGCAGAAAAGATAAGAAGGCTATGGTCTTGTAGGAAAAAGTGCTCTAGGCAGAGAGACCTGAGTGATGCCAGTGTGCAAAACAACTGCTCTATCACAGGAAGTCAAACAAAGAGCAAAGTCATTGAAACAAGACCTGATGGGTCCACAAACTATTTAAGTTGAGCCTCATATATTTGCTCACTCTTGGGCCAGAATTGGCCACTGAATATTGGGTGAATGGAGGTTAAAGTGAAAACACCTATCCATGTCTATTTTAGTTAGTGTTTCTCTAGCTACCTTCTTGGAAGTTACATGGGTCTACAGTGCAGGTCTGTATAGCCCTTGCAGTCACTCTAGGACAATACCTGGGTCACACTTCTACATGACAGGCACGTAACATGTCAGCTAGATCCACAGTGCCTGCGGGAAGTTCTCTGGCAAGCTCAGGAAATGTGCCTTTGTCTAGCTCTCTAGCCTTTTAAAAAAATAAACATATTTTCTCCCATGACCATTGGAGAGAATTGGATAATCTAATTCATGAAAAGATATCCATAAACTGATAATAGTCTGTCAAGGGCCAGTGATTCAATTTTAAAAATGTAGTCCTGGAGGCTCGGAAGTCCACCGATTAACAACGCAGTAGAGGAGCAGCTTTCAGACAGATGGGCTTCCTGGTAAATCACACAATAGTGAGGTCAGGGCCTGTTCCTCCAAACAAAAGCTGTCCGAAGAGAGAAAAAAGAAATGCTCCGCAATGTGATCTGCTTTTTCTTTTCTTTTTTAGCTCCCAGCCTGGTTACCTGATAGATAAGTATTATCTAGACTTTCTTTTTCAAAGCTTCATCTCTTATTTTCTACCTCATTCTTAACTGTAAACTTAACACTGTCGAATATACTCAAATCAATACATTACTAAGGAACACATCTCTAATGATTTTCCTCCCTGTTCCCAAAGTCATTTTCTCTGGAGTGTTTTATACTTTTGTCTCTTTTCATCTGCTTTATTTAATTGCTTAGTGTTTTGTTTTGCTTTCCTTTTGACTTGTGACCTGGCCTGTGTTTATTGACAGAAAATGTATTTGCCAGGACTGTTGTCACAACCAGGAAAGCTGGTTGCCGGGAAGAACAGTACGGTTTCTGCGTTTCCTTTGGCAAGGTGCTGACAACTTTCTGCCTCACATCACTTGGGGTCCAGTTAAGAGAGAAGTTCTAGTGGGAAATAAAGCCTGACTAGTCTTAAGGCCTAAGAGGTGCATTGTGCTTGATGCCTAGAAGTTACAAGCAGGAACGCAGAGTCCTGAGGTGCCTCACACTCCGGCCAGAGTGCAGGGTTGAGCAGAGATGCCAGTGCAGCAGCCCAATTCTGAGTGCTGTCATGAACAAGCATTGGAAGTACAGCTCTCCAGCATGGGAGTCTCTGGACCTGCCAGTCAGAGGAACTCTGTACCTTGACCACTCTGTCAACCAGCCATCCTAAAGCCTGCAGTTGAATAGTGTTTCTCTCTCTCCAGGAAATAATGCTTTTACGGGATTGTGTGGGCTGAAATTTTCACCCAGAATATGTATGGACCTATGTTGAAATATATTTTCCTCTCAAATCCCATGGCAACATTTGTTTATTTCAAAACTTCCCTTTAAATGAAAAGCATAATCTCTGATAAACCCTTGAGTCTGGGCTCTCAGGAAAGAGGAAGAAGCTCCATGCACATTAGTCATCCAGGTGGCCTCACCTGGGCTTTCCCAGATGTGTTGTTCTGCACCATGATCTGTCCTTTCTGGAACCATGGGGTTTGCACCCTACCAAGAGCAAAAAGTTGGAGTGAGGTACTTGGGATATGACACTGCCTGCACTATTTCTGACTCATTAGGTAACCTCTGACCACTAACTCTCTTCTCTCAGGGCCCCACTGCCATCATCCACAAAATGAGTAAAGTAGATACTTTGCGTGGTAAGTAGAAAATCCAAGTATTCATTTCCATAACAACTATGGAACCTTTGCCAAAGGTTGGTACATGATAAGTATTCAGTATATTTTGTCAAAAATAATAATTAAGATTATTCCTTAGTGACTAGATTTGGTGCTTCCTGAGAGGTCTCCAGGAACCCTTAGTCCCTGGACTTAGTGTGATTTCCCAACAGAACAACCAGGCAAAGGTATCAGAAACAGATGCAGAGGTCAAAGTTGCAATGGACTGAATATCTGTGTCCCCCATATTTACACATGGAAACCTAACCCCAGTATGATGGTACCAGGGGATGGGGCCCTCAGAGATCATTAGGTCAGAAGGGTGGGGCCCATGTGGATGGCATTAGTGCCCTTATAAAAGGAACCCCAGAGATCCCTTCTGCTCCTTGAGGATGCAAGAAATCAACAGCCTGAAACCACAAAGAGGCCCCTATCCAGAACCCAGCTGTGCTGGCACCCTGATCTCAAACTTGCAACCCTAGACCAGAGAAAAATGTCTCCTTATAAGCCACCCAGTCTATGGCACTTGGTTATTGCAAACCAAACTGATGAAGACAGAAGGGAAGACAGGGGCTGGAGATACAAGTGTTCAAAATTTATCAGCATTTGGCAGGCCAGTGAAATCTGGCAAGTGGGTGGCATTATAGGAGGAGATGGACAGTTTTGGCTCACCCTCTTTCGTGTTTTGTCATCCTATGTGACAACCCTTCAAGTAGCACTCTTTAAATTTGAGATTCTTAAATTATTCATAATATAATATAATGACCTCTCTCCATACTGTCAAACATGCCACCAGAGATTACATCTGGAGCAGCTCATTCAGCTCAAGGCCACGTGCAGCCGAGGATATAGCCCAGCACCAGATAACTGGCACTTCCCTCTTAGCCCTCACACAAGGCCTACACTTCTGTTTATCTGGAAGAATGAAGACCTCATAGTGAAGGGGAATGTGACACGAAGTATTCTCTGTGGGAGTTCCTCTCCCAGTGCCTAACATGGAGTAGACTTTCAGTCAACATTGCTATTGGCTATTTCCTAGGTTTGTGTTTACGCAACTAGACCCTTAATGGTCGATTTCTCAACTGTATCTCAACATTGATGTATACTGAATCTGCTGCCTATTAAGGCCTATGTCTCTTTAATATGTGAATTCCATCCCACCCTGTGAAGGAAAAGCCCTTTAAGAAGAAGCTACAATGGAGAGATACCTCAGTGGCTTAAGCACCTGCCTAGCAAGGACAAGGTCCTGAGTTTGATCCCTGTGGAGAGAGAGAGAGAGAGAGAGAGAGAGAGAGAGAGAGAGAGAGAGAGAGAGAGAGAGAGAGAGAGAGAGAGAGAGAGAGAGAGAGAGAGAGAGAGAGAGAGAGATGCTACAACAGTGCTTCTGCCATTGAGAAGTCCCAGTAAGAAATTCCTCCAGACTCCTGTCCCATTGTGGTCTCAGGTTCTAGAAATGACACTGCCATCCACCCAGGCTCCTAAGAAAGACTGCTTAGAGGTTACTATACACATAGGCAGGTAGGGATGTAGGATTGTATGTCTGTTAAAGTTTGGAAGATGCTACATATCAGATGCTATTTTTCAGTATATTTTTTTCAACCAGTAAAAAGGGAAAAATAAATATTAAAAGAGAATACAACTCCCAAGCTGAGGTAGGGAGAAAGAAGGAAGAATCCAGGTAAATATCAGCGTATCATTGAAATCAGGAAAATAAGAATGCTCATTTCCTTGTTATTTTCAGCAGTGCTCTGAAGATTCTGCCCAGATATGAAATATAAATTATAAACCAAAATACTAGTAATAAAGATATAATGACATTAGTGATGATCTTCATATAAGCAGAAAACTTAAGAAGGACCTAAAAAATTAATAAAGTGAAAAATAGCAAGTAAAATAACTATATACAAGGTATTTTTCAATTAATGGCATGCTTATAAATAATGAAATATAGAAGCTACCATAATAGAAATATCTCATTTATAACAATAACAAAATACAAAATAATGACATAACAGAAGCTGTTTTTGATGTATGTAAGGGGAACTACGAAAAGTCTATAGAGATTTAACAGATATTTTTAAAAACAGTCATGTCATATTCCTGAGTGGGAAGGAAAAAGATTAAGATTACTCCTCTTAAAAATAATTTATGGGGGGGGCCAGGGAGATAGCTCAGTGGAATAAGTGCTTGCCTGGAAAGTACGAGGTCCTGAGTTTGATCCCTCGTACCAGGAAAAAAAAAAAATTATGGGGTCAAGGATATAGCTCAATGGTCTAAACACCTGCCTAGCAAGCACGAGGACCCAGGTTCGATACCTGGTACCTCATCTGACCTTCATAGAGAGATCTTGCACCAAACAAATAAATCTTTTTCTTTTTGGTGGTACTAAGGATCAAGCTCAGGGCTTTGTGCTTGCCAGGCAAGCACTTATTCCACTGAGCTATCTCCCTGGCCCCAAATAAATAAATCTTTTTTAAAAAGTAATTTATAGCTTCAACAAGCTTCTGATAAAATTCTAAAGAATTTGCTTTGTTGGGGAGAGAAGACATAGGAGATGACAATTGGAAAACTTCTTTCAAGTTAAGTTAGATTAAATGCAGACAAAATATTAATATCCTTATTATAAAAATAAATGGTACTTTCAAAATAATAAAATACTAAATATTTTAGAAAAATGAGGTTAAAAACACACCACCAAAAGAAATATAAATGATTAATAAACAATTATAAACTTTTTGTAATGAAATATATACAATTTTAAAACGATCTATTATTTCTTATTAGAAAAATAAGAAAAATAAAATAAAAATATTTAAAGATAGAGTTTTGGGCAGGGGAGATAGCTCAGCAGTTTAAGCACCTGCCTGGCAAGGGAAAGGTCCTGAGTTTGATCCTTGGTACCAAACAACAGCAACAACAAAGAGATAAAGTTTTATTTTATGAACAAAATAAAACAAAATTTCATAACAAAATGAGAATAACAATAGTTGGTGCATTGTGTATCACGCTCTCTAAAGTTGTTACTCAGAGTACAAGACAATTAAAAAATAATCTTTAACAATATGCAGTGCTGGAAGGAAAAAAACCTAGGAACTGGTATTATCATGGTAAAGATATAAATTGGTGTACTATCTTTAGAAAGCAATTTCCTGATAAGTATCAAAGGCATTAATAATGTTCCGAGCAATTCCATCTACAACATATATAATAAGTAAAACCTTGGATGAAGATTTAGCTACAAAATGTTCATGTTTTAATGTCATAGAAACTGAATAGATAGCCTTTACTAAATTTGTTAAAATGACTGTGTCTATTGCTGAAAGTGATTTATGTATCTATCACTGTAAGTTAAGTAATTTTCATACAGCTGAATATTAGCATTAACTTCAATGTAATTATTCAGTTTTCTTTCAGAATATGTGAAAATACCCATGATGTGACACTGGCTAGCAGAAGGCACAGACAGGAAGTAAGTACATGTACACAGAAAAGGAAAGAAGCAAAATTATTTCCAATTTTTTATTATTCAATGAGGAGAAATAAAAGATTGAAAGAGAGAAGGAGGAGGAAACAGAAGTCAACAATGACAAGAAGAAAGTGAGAATAGCTAAGAAAATTTTAGAACACAAAAACATGTCATGCAAAGAGGGTGACAGTGGTCAGGAGGTTAGAGTATTTTTAAGTGACATGTTACTGAAAGCAGACAAATAGCTTACTGAAACAAAACAGACAACCCTACAGTATGGCTCACCTCACACAGTAATTTATAATAATTTATCTTGTAGAAGACTTGGCCAAAAAAAGGAAGGTTATTCAACTGAAAGAACTAACAGGGAGTCTGACATAATTTCAA